>NW_022436985.1:2739634-2945146 GCF_009761245.1 Sapajus apella
GTGATCCCTTTTAGGAGGAGAGGTGTTCTGGTTTCGGGTGTTTTCATACTTTTTGCGCCGGTTTCTTCCCATCTTTAAGGATTTATCCACCTGTCGACTTTGTAGTTGCTGGCTTTCAGATTGGGTCTCAAATCTTTCAGATTGACGTTCTGTTTGTTGATGATGAGGTTATTTCTGTTTCTTGGTTTTCCTTCTGACAGTCTGGCCCCTCTGCTGTAGGTCTGCTGAGGTTCACTCCAGGTCCTGCTTGCCTGGGGTTCACCTGCAGCAGCTGCTGAACAGCAAGGGTTGTTACCAGTTTTCTTCTTCTCCTATCTTTGTCCCAGAAGGATACCCACCTAGTGTCAATCTGATCTCTCTTTTATGAGGTGTCTTTTTGGATATATAGAGGTCAGGGAGCTGCTTGAGGAGACGGTCTCTTTATAGGAGCTCAAATGGTGAGCTGTGAGCTCTGTTGTTGTTCATTCAGAGCTTCTGGGCAGGTACTTTTAGGTCTGCTGCAGCAGAACTCATAAACTGCTTTTTGTTCCCAGGTGCTCTGTCCCAGGGATTTAGGGCTTTATTTATGAGTTTCCGTTATGCTGCCGCCTTTTTTTTTTTTTTTCCCTCAGACCTGCCCAGCCCAGCAAGGAGGCAGCCTAGTCACTGTTGGCCTATAGGGGCTTTGCTGAGCTGCTGTGGGCTCGGCCCTGCTGCCGAGTGAATTTCCCTGCAGTCCTGTTTATATGGGTGTAGTTAGAACTGCTTTGGCGATGGTGGCCCGCCTCTTTTGAGGCGGAGTCTCTTTGCTGTGGCGGGTTGCCTTGGCAATGGCGGGATGCCTCGGCAAATGCAGGTTGCCTTGGCAACGGCGGGCTGCCTCGGTAATGGCGGACGCCCCTCCCCCGCAGAGCTGGACCGTCCTGGGTTCAGCTGCGCTTGCTGTGAAACTCTCAATCCAGAGTTTCTGGTTGCTGTTCTTTTGTGGGGGTGTGGCCAGCCAAGCCTGATCGCCTGGCTCCCTGCCTCAGAGCCTTTTTTAAGTTTGTGTTCCAGTCGCCTGTTGAAGAGGCGCCTGGGTGTGTTTGTTTTCCCCTGCGGCCACTCACTGCGCTGGCTTAAACAGCAGCACTGAGGTTTGTGGCGCTTTTTTTTTTTTTTGCCCTGGAATCTACTGTCCTGGTTCTCTGCTCAGTCCCCTTTTTGAACCGGCGAATGGGCGACTTCCTGTGGCTCCAATCGCCAGTCAAAAGGGCACCTTGACTGGTGTATTTTGTACGGAGAACCGCGGCTCTGGGGCGCCGACAAAGCAGCCGCGCGGGGCAAAGCAGCGGCGCTGGCCAGCACAGCCGCGCTGGCAAAAACAGCCGCACTGGTGACCGTGGAGCACCTCCGCCCGGGAATTTCCTAGTCTGTGGGCAATAAAAACATGGCGTCCACTCACCCTCTGCGCTTTCACTGGGAGCTGCAATCCTGAGCTGATCCTAAACGGCCATCTTGGATCGTCCCCTCCACTCTTCTGTTTTAAATCTTGCTTCTACTCCCCTTCTACTCTTGAATATACACCTCTTTTATTATCTAAATAGCCACCTATATCTTCTTTATTTTGGCCTTGTTTTCCCCAGCAGTTTATTTTCCGTAGTTGTAGGCCTAAAAGACAAATGTTCAAATGGTTTTTCCAAGTGGTTGTCATTCCCCTTCTTAAAAATGTATAATGATGGCTCCCCTTTGTCCATGGAATAAAGCATATTCTCCTTGATCTTATCTTCAAAGTCTTCGGTATAATTGGCTCCTAGTCAAACTTTCTAGCCCTGTCCCATAGTTTCACCTTTACCACATGCCTTATATAGTAAGCTGATGTGGTTTTTCCTCTTAAACTGTGCTCAACAAACCACCAGTGTCTTATAAGTTCTTTAATAGGTGTTATTTTGGAAAACAAGAAAACAAAATCTTGGCAGTCAATTTAAGAAACACTGCAGTAATTATATTCCCCTTTTGGAGAAAGTATGAAGTCATCTTAATCCATTTGGGCTGCTGTAGCAAAATACCACAGCCTGGGTAGTTTATAAAGAACAGAAATCCATTTCTCACAGATTTGGAGGCTGGGAAATTTGAGATCCAGCAGATTAGTTGTGTGATGAGGACCTGCTTCATCCTAGATGATGCCTTCTTGCTGTGTCCTCACATGGCAGAAAAGGCAAAGGGTGCCTCTCTTGCCTCTTTTATAAAAGCAGTAAGCCTTTCTTGAGGACAATTGCCCCCATGGCCTAGTCACCTTCCAGAGGCCCCGCCTCCTAATACCAACACCTAGGGTGTTAGCATTTCAACATACAAATTTGAAGGGATATGAATACCGATACCATAGCAAATGTATATTAGCATAACAGTCTCCAACCTTTTTGCCATGAGGGACTGTTTTAATGGAAAACAGTTTTTCCACAAACTGGGATGGGGATGGCTCAAGTGCATTACATTTATTGTGTACTTATTTCTATTATTATTTCTCTGTAATACATAATGAAATAATTATACAACTCACTGTAATGTAGAACCAATGGGGGCCCTGAGCTTGTTTTTCTGCAACAGTCCCATCTGGGGGTGATGGAAGACGATGACAGATCATCAGGCATTAGATTCTCATAAGGTGCATGCAGCCTATCTCCCTGGCATGTGCAGTTCATGGTAGGGTTTGCGCTCCTATGAGAATCTAATGCTGCCCCTGAGTGACAGGAGGTGGAGCTCAAGCAGTAATGCTCCCTAACCTGCTGCACACCTCCTGCTGTGCGGCCAAGTTCCCGGACTGGTCCATGGCCTGGGGATTGGGGACTTCTGTTTTAGCATGTGAAAATCTTAGGAAAGGTCTGTAGTGGGAAAACCTTCTTTACTATTTGTTGACTGTCATCTTTGTCACAGAGTCTCTATTGAAATATCATGAGACATTAATGTCACCCCAGGAGATGATTTAGGAAATACCACTCACACGTTTTCAAAGGGGAATTGTGGGAGATGTGTATAAATTGTATCAAGTGATGCATACTCTTTTCTTTACACTTTTGAGAATTATAATCATAGAAACATTAAGTTTTGAGAACTGTGGCAGCCATTTAGTTCAACTTAATTCATTGATGGCATGCTTTTCATTAAATTGAGTGAAACTAATTTTTTATTATCTTGACTTTGTGGACCTACTTATATCACGTGGAACTTCAAAAAATAAGTTTGTTTACGTTCTGTCCTTTTATTACTAGTCTTAGATAACTTGAAAAACACAATTATCACATCTCTTTCCCCAAGTCTCTCCCCTCTTTCGTCTAAACATTATAGCTGAAGAGAAAGCGCCGTGAAATCCGGGGTCATGTCTGTCTTTCTTTACTGTTCCTGCTCCTGCTTAACATGGTGGTGGGTACTTAGTAGGGGCTCAATAAATATGTTTTGAATAATTATCCTTTATACCATGCCTTTCTTCACTCCACCTCTCTCAGCATCTTATTAATTCTTGAAGTATCTCAAATGCAATACTGTAAATGCATCTTTCTATAAAAACCTAAGTCACAGGTAAATATATCCTCATTTCTGTTATTTGTACTTCCATTTTCATCATACTCATAGTAATTGTGGAAATATTCTAATCCAAATGAAATTATCAATATTCGACATTCAACCTTTTTTTGTTTTTTGTGGATAGCTGGGATTACAGACCCCTGCTGCCGTGCCTAGCTAATTTTTGTATTTTTGGTAAGAAGGGGTTTTACTGTGTTGGCCAGGCTGGTCTTGAACTCCATCCTGAGGTGATCTACCCACCTCAGCCTCCCAAAGTGCTGGGATTATAGGCATGAGCCACTGTGCCTAACCAATATTCAACCATTTTTGAAGTGTAAAAATTACAGTCTTACATTCAATATCGTGTGTTATTTATGATAGTTATATTTATGTATACATATATTAATAGATGTGCATGTATATATAATATATGTAATCCCTGTCTCTTCAACTAGATTGGAATGATGATATGGTTTATATTTTGTAAAGATTTTTCTTTTCTGTAGTTTATAACAAGGCACTAAGCACAGGCAATGATCACTGACGGTTTATTTTCTGAGATTATAGCTAATCATCCTACTAAATTTGTGTAACTGAAATTTAGTGAAACAAACCGACAGTGTTTATTTGGAATATTTCATGAATACATAATTTGAGGAATACATAAAGATAGCTTAATCTTCTGTAAGAAGAGTTACTTTATACAATAAATATATGTATCACACCAATTGTTATTCTCCATGTAATCAGTTTAAACTCAGTTCTCATTAACAGAGTGAACAATTTCAAAAGGAAGTTATGCGGGGTTTGCTTAAATTTTAGTAAATGATGCATAAAATTTGAAAACTCTATTTGAACTTCATTCCATAATCTGTTATTTAAGGCAGTGGGAGTATTGCCTTTGCAAGAATAGAGCTTTATATCTGTAATATAGTTGTCTGCCAATGAAGGTAAATGGTTCTGGAATATAAATCAATTATTTATTTGATTTCTTTCTCAGAGGTGCTTATTTCAATACCAGAAACTAACAATTTTTCTTTTCAGTATGAGGCTGGCCCCAGAGCTGAGTAAATAAAAGTAGAAAATTGATACAGACCCATGTAGTACATGAAAGCTCTTTCACTAAGTTAATCTGATAACTTCATTAAGATAGTAATTGCTGGTTAGTCATAACAGAATATCAATCGTCCTGGATTGAAAGATGTAATGTTTCCTCACCTCTACTTTGCAATCATGCTCTAGGCCATATCTGTGCAATAAATATATGCTATTAAATTTTTTTATGCAGTATGAAGATTCAAACATTAAAAATCTTCCCCATAGGATACTGAACTGTATTATTCAGCTCATTTTTCATTTATTAGTGTTCACAATTGATTCATCCTGATTTCACATTGACTTTGTCTTTAAACACCTGAGCTAACATGGCCAACATAAAGTCAACTGCAATTACAGAAACATGGTTAGATGAGAGTTCTAGAACTTGAGTATTGTTGCTGTTGCTTCCATTATATCACACAGATGGATCTCTGCTAGCTGAGTTATTTGAGTTCACCTTCTGTGTATAAACGTTTTCGTTTTCATTCTTTTTCTAAGTTACAAAAAGAAGAGAGTACTTGAAAGTTTTAAGGCTACACATTTAGATCATTTTTGTTTCTAATCTATTTTGTCATTAACTTTTTATTGTTATTGCTATTTGTTCATTTTTGGTAATTCTGATACTTGCAAATATCAGTATTATAGACCCTGTAAGGGTCTATAGATCTTGCCACCAGATCCTCTAAATAGCACCGGTATGTACTCCAGAACACCTCAACTATATGCTATTTGCAGAACTATGTAATTTTAATTTAATTATATCCCATGGGGAAGATTTTTAATGTTTGAATTTCATATTGTGTAGAAAATGTTAATAGTATATATTTATTACACAGATATGCCCTAGAACATGATTGCAAAGTAAAGATGAGAAAACACTACGCCTTTCAATGCAATTTTAGGAAGTTGTATTTTATTAGGGGAAAACAGAAATTTTCTAAAATGATATACAGTGACAGTTTTTAATATAATAAAACTCTCACTGTATATAATGTAAAAAAACACAAAGGAATTCTCCCCTGCCAATTAACACTTAGGGCAAGCTTACTTGTAATACATAACTCCTCTTCCTTTCCACAGCGAAGATGAAAGCACTGATTAATACAATTTAATCAAGAATATGCATATAAGTAGATATGTAAGTACAGACACACATATTTGTGTGTGTGTGTGTTTTTCCAAATTCAGAAGAGAAAAGATCAAAACCTGTCCACCCTCAGGCCCACGCAGAGGCTACAATATGAAGTAGGAGTCGAAGGACCATTCTTTATCTAGATAACATGCTACCGAAACAGGGCATTTCAGGAGCAAAACCAGTGATTGTGTTGCTATAGCAATTTTGTCACGTGCTCAGCAACCATACATATGCTGTGGCCTGAGTTTTAATATGCGCTCTTCAAAGTGAGAACAGTACAGTTGTTCAAAGCTATGTTGTACTTTGTAATCTAACCTTTTAACCTTTGGCTAACATATGTGAAGAGTTTAAGAAGAGTCTCTTTTACTTTATTTTCTTTTTCTCCTTTTTTTTTTTTTTTTTTTTTTTTGAGATGGAATTCCTCTCTTGTCACCCAGGCTGGAGTACAATGGCATGATCTTGGCTCACTGCCACCTCCGCCTCCCGTGTTCAAGCAATCCTCCTGCCTTAGCTTCCCAAGTAGGTGGGATAACAGACGCCCACCAGCACACCCAGCTAATTTTGGTACTTTCAGTAGAGATGCGGTTTTGCCATGTTGGCCAGGCTGGCCTCAAACTCCTGACCTCAGGTGACCCAGTCGCCTCAGCTTCCCAAAGTGCAGGGATTACAGGCATGAGCCATCTTTTACTTTATTTTCATGGGAAGAAACATGTTTAAAAGAGATTGGGGTTGTCATATAAAACAGATTAAGCATCATTTTAAAGGAAGTTTAAGAAACAATTTAGCTTAGAAGAGAGGGTCTGCTTCCAAAAGAGCATAGCTTTTCTCTTAAAATTTAAATGTTGTTGGGTGTCTGAACTCATTGTGCTAAATATAAGTAAACTGGTTGATAATGATAAGATAATGACCCAGGCTATTATTCTGTTCTATTTGTTTCTGTATCACTAAATCTTAGTACCCACTATTCTCTCAATAATTTGGTCAAAATCTTGACGCTATTTCTCTCTCCTCACCCCATCATTTTTTTGGCATCTTTGGAAACACAATAGAGAATTTTTAGTGAAAATTTTCCACAACCGATGAATAATCGAATGCAAACCCTTGAGTAGGGGGGACATCATAACTAGCTCTGGATCCTGTTGTCTTTCCTGTGTTTACCATCAGTCCTGAGCCATCCCTCAGCTAGTGATTCTCAGACCAGTCCTGGGGAAGCCTGTTGAAATATCCATTCTTGCTGCCAGATCCTCTAAATAGCACCTTTTGGAGATATAAAAACCAGCCCATATAACATGAGAGCTACCATTAACCAACTTTCAGGGTCTGGCAAAAAAAAAAAAAAAAAAAAAGTAAGCACAGCATATAGCAAGTACAGTATCTTGCAATGAAAAGCGATTCAGATGAGGGAGCCCTGGACTCATTCCTAATTTCATCAAAGGTTTAACCTGATTATAAAACTTGTGTTCTGGAAGAAATTTCCCAGAACATGAAGGCAAAAGCCTCAAGGACCTATTAGGGCAGGAACTGTCAACCCTGACTGCACTTGACAGTTACCAGGAGGGATTTTTGAAAACACCTAGGTCCTGGCCCCGGCCCCAGAGATAATAATTTAATTGGGAACAGGTCATAGCTTTTCCTCCGTCTGTTTGTTTTCAGCTCTCTAGTAATGCTAATGTACAACCAGGCTGGAAAACCAGGGCACAAGAGGGATGCTATTTATTGTACAAGTGTGGCAGAGAGGGAGTAGATAGATGTTCTGTTCCAAATCCATGACCTAGATACTGTTCTTGGTGCTGTAGAGACATAACCAAGACTTGATTACTGCACTTAAGGATATCCCAGTCTAGAGGGAGCAAGAGAGAGGAGGAAAAAGAGAGACGGAGGGAAAGGAATATGCTTTACGCTTTGCTCAGGTTTTCCTCTCATTCTGAGAATAAATTCAGGAAACCCCTTGGTAGTTCTATGGTATAGAGTTACATGGATAGAGCTCCTGCTTTCTCCAATATCCTTTCCCCTGTCTCTGCCTATTAAACTGCTAAAGCAGAAGGATAGCAGCCTCCTGAGGGAAGTGGGGGAACTCTCAGGCTTAAGTGAATTAAAATTTCACTGGAAACACCCAGGGGAATGTTCTGTACAAGGCAAGTCCAGGACTGGCAGGGAGTGAATGGCATGCTTCTTTTAATAGCTACACTGTGGATGACCCTGGACAATGATGCCCTCTGTATGAAGTGACCTCTGTGACTAAGAGGCTGCCTCTCTACACCCATTCTGGGGGGCATTTGTGAAACCAGAAAAACACCGCATGGCAGACAGTTTTTCTCACCTTTTTGTTCTGTTAGATTTTTGCATCCAGGCTTTGAAGGTGGAGATAGACTGCAAATGCCCTTAGTCACTGCATTTGTCTCCTAGACTTAAAACAACAGAAACGTATTTTCTCACAGTTCTGGAGGCTAGAAGTCTGAAATCTAGCAGAGCTGCCCTCCTTGGGGAGCTCTAGGGGAAAATCTGTTCTTTGTCTCTTCCAGTTTCTGGTGGCTGCCCTGGTGGCTTGCAGCTCCGTCACTGCCATCTCAGCCTCCACCTACTCCGCCACCTTCTTTTTCTCTGTGTCTCTTACAAGGATTCTTGTTATTGGATTCCAGGCTCACCTGGATAATCCAGGCTATTCTCCTTATCCCAAGATCTTTAACTAATGACTTCTGCAAAGACCTTTTTGCCAAACAAGGTAAGATTCACAGGTCCCAGGGATTCAGACATAGACATATCTTTTGGGGGGATACCATTCAGCATTCAGCCCACTACAGTCACCAAGCATTTATTTGTCAAGAAAAAGTCACTTGATGGACAGTGCAGAAGGGAAGCAATGGTGGAGACAGCCAGTAGGAGTGATGGGTGTTGAAAGTAAAGGCGCTTACTCACCTGGTTGTTTTCCCTCATTTGGTCGGTAATTCTAAGGTACCTATAAATGGAACAGGCAATGAAAGCATTCCCTAGTGTTCTTTATCAGGTTTCTGAGGCCTCCCCCAGTCTGCTGCCTTGTACTCAGGGCCAGAGACAGGAAGAGAGCTGCTCAGCCAGGCTCTGCATTGCGCTTATTTTCCTCCTGCTCACGGCATCCTTGCCAGCCCCTGCATTCATGCTCATAGCCACGTTTCTCATACAAGTTCTTTCTTCACGTTGTTGCCAAAGCCAACCCAAAATAGCCAATACAATCAAAAGAGCTTCACTTTATAATTTCCTTTACACACGTACATATACACGTGCGCGCGCGCACACACACACACACACACACACACTTATTTTTGCTTGGCCTAGCAACACAATGGGAATGTAAACACGTTGTTAATGCAGCCACTCTCAGTTGGCTTCCCAGATGGCTTGAGTTCAATAGATTTTTCCCCCTGATTTCCTCAGCTTCTCCTAGCAAGTGCTAAACAGCCATTATGCCTTTTTCTGCACATTGAGATTCATCTGCAGCTACTAAACTGCCTCCAAAGTGCTTCAATTTTGCATGAGCACTAAGCTGGGGACTGGGAGACATTACCCAGTGCTGGAGGCCGAGATCATTAGAAAGAGCATGTAAATCCTCTGAACCAGAAATAAAAAGTGCAGAGATTTCCTTTGTGAAGTCCCAACTGCTGCTTTATGTAAAACACGAACCTTTGGCAAGATTTTATGTGGCTCCTTTTACCTTCTCAATTTTATTTTTGCTTTTTTTTTTTCTTTCCTTTCGGCATATGTGTTCTTTTTTTTCCCTAAGCAGTGAAATTTCCATCAGGAACATATGAAATAACAGCCATCCTGTGTCATTATTTTTCTTCTTAGGACCTCAGATCCCTCTTCTGTTTTAATAGGGATGATACCTCAAAGTATTGTTAAAGGAGCTCCTACGTGATAGACTTTTTAAAACGCCGGCTGTATACCAAGAAACTTTTAGGTGGGATGAGTTGACGTTTCTAAGATATGTACAGAGGACGAAAATCTATATTATTAAATGCAGATGTAAGAAGTGTGCAGATGTTGGATTATGGACAGAAGTTGGAACACAAGCCAAAAGGAATTGTGATAACTATTAGTGAGAAAGCAGTCATTGATTCTTCTCATTTTTCAATAGGTACATCCCTATACATTATCACCTAAAAGCCTTGTTTGTATTTTTCAAGGTGAACATATTTTTATCTGCACTTGATCTGTATTTGCACCTCTGCTGTTCACCCAGGCTGTTCATCAGACCATCTTGCCACAAATTATAAGTGGGCCTGCGGTCAGCTCCTGAAGCGCCTGTGAGAGGGTGGGCATGCTAGGCTTAGAACCCTGAGTGCTGTATGGTTTTGCATGATGTGGGGCTGGGCCCACACTCCAAGTCCCTGGCTTTGTAACAAAAAACATTTATAATGGAAAGGTTGACTGTCCATCTTTTTTTTTTTTTTTAAACAGAGTCTTGCTCTGTCTCCCAGGCTGAGTGGAATAGCACAAACTTGGCTCACTGCAGTCTCTGCCTCCCAGATTGAAGCGATTCTCCTGCCTCAGCCTCCTGAGTAGCTGGGATTATAGGCCCTTGCCACCACGCCCAGCTTTTTGTATTTTTTAGTAGAGATGGGGTTTTGCCATGTTGGTCAGGCTTGGTCTTGAACTCCTGACCTTAGGTGATCCACTTGCCTCGGCTTCCCAAAGTGCTGAGATTACAGGTGTGAGTCACCATGCCCAGCTGGCTCTCCATCTTTATTTATTATTTCCTTTGCAGGAGGAATTTTTGAACACTTGTAATAACATTTATTTTGATCTATCGTGTATCCTTTTAAGAGTAATATACTAGGCTTCTTTTATATGTTTTCTCTACAATTATTTCCCTTTTTTCCATGTATGTATATAGTAAGTCATTGCTATTCTTCCTTTTAGGATTCTGAGAGTAAAAATGTGTGCTTGATGTACACTTAGTGATCAGATACAGCAGTTCATTACTTATCTCTAAACACATTTCCAAGGACGTTTATTAACCATCGATTTATTCAATAGTGAATATGCAAGTAAAATCTGACAGAAGTGTTACCAAATGGGCTTATAATAGGATATGAAGTAAATGCATTCCAACTTGGAGGTAAAAACAAAATACTAGGTGAATAATATGCATACAAATGCACACCGAGATATTAGGTACATATGTATACTCTCTATGTAATATATCCATTTTATGCTGAAACTCAGTTTTGTTTGTCAGCATGTTGTATGTATCCTTCAAGCTAAATATTCCTATCCATTAATTTCCCTTTCCTAAAAACATAGCTAGTCATGAAAATGTCATCGTCTTTATTAGTGTTAGTACCATTGCAAAATATTATTTACTATGATACATACCTCATGGCTCTAACTGCACATATTAAATAGCTACCTTTCATGTTCTTCTTCTAGTGGAAATTGTTTATCCACTAGAGCATGTGTCCTTTGAAGCAACACGTTTTTAAAAGAAAGGAAGAAGAACAAAACTTTGCCTAGAGATATGAATGCACATGATTGAAGCTGTTTGTTCAGTTGTAAATATTATACAGTTATATAAATTTCTCCGGGAATTAGAGCTCATAGTGGGAAACAATCAATTGTCTTTCTTTTTCTTTGTGATGCTGGTGTAGAATAGACATGAAGACATTGCAAGTTACAAACAATACTCAGAATCTGGGTTCATTCCTAACTACGGCAAGAAGAGCTGCCCTGAACAAGGTCCCCTTCCTAAGATTGTATGACAACGGATGTACCATTCTAACATGTTTGAGCCATTCTATCTTGGGAGTAGAGTGTGTTTAAATACTACAGCTGCTTATCATAACACAGACTTAAATGATATGGAATATAATATGCTTGGTACACAGTAGATTTTCAGTAAATACCTTTTGAATAAATGAATAAAGAAAATACTTATGAAGTCCATGATACTTTGTTGTTGTTTTTTTTTTTTTTTTTGAGTCGGAGTTTCACGCGTGTTACCCAGGCTGGAGTGCAATGGCGCAATCTCGGCTCACCGCAACCTCCATCTACTGGGTTCAGGCAATTCTCCTGCCTCAGCCTCCTGAGTAGCTGGGGTTACAGGCACGCGCCACCATGCCCAGCTAATTTTTTGTATTTTTAGTAGAGACGGGGTTTCACCATTTTGACCAGGATGGTCTCGATCTCTTGACCTCGTGATCCACCCGCCTCGGCCTCCCAAAGTGCTGGGATTACAGGCGTGAGCCACCGCGCCCCGCCCACTTTGTTGTTTTTTTACCGTGATTCAATGCTTAGCTCCAAACAATTAAAATTTTTTAATTTGACATCTGGTTAGATACACAAATAAGGATTTCTATTAATTCTGGAGCTTTTCAAATATCTGAATATTTGATTGTGATATTTTGATATGCCCAACTGCCTCAAAATGGAGAGGAATTTACTAGATAACAAACTATTATTTTCAAAATGTTATGCTTGCAATGTTTTTCAAAATGTAATTTCCAACATAAATGTTGAACAAATTGATGTGAAATACTAGGTCAGAGTGTTTAAGTGCCATTATCATTTTCTTTACAATCATGTTTTGATGTTTTTGCAAGAGAAGAAAAACTGAAACCTGAAACAACGGAAGAGTGACATGTAATTTGTGGAGAGCCCTGAATAGAAGCTGGAGAGCTCCCTGAGGGAGCTGACATTCTAGTTGGAAAGTGAAGGAAGACTCCAGAAGACATGATTATACTCATCGATTTTACACCTTTATTTAAATATAGATGTTAGCTTATTCTGTCCAAAATTAGTCAGAACTGACCTACTTAGTAGTTTCTGTTCAATTGCTTAATGTCCCTGCCTCACCTGTGTTATTGAATAGGGATACAAGGAATGCCTGCTAGAGGAGCTGTACCAGCATTGTGGTTGGCAAAATACTTAGGCCTTAGATCCTCTGACTCTCCGTGTCAAGGTAGCTCCACTATATCTCCACTTCAGTGTGGTGGGGTTCTGGAGGATTTGTAAAATTCCAGGTGGCTTGGCTGAAGGACAAGAAAGGCAACTCCCCTGAACTCATTTCTAGTGTTCAAAATCCATTTCTAAAGAGCCTACCCTAGTCTGCATTGCCCTGAACAATTGAAGTCTCCACTCAGACTTGACTTGCTGGCCTCTACCTAAAATTCCCCAAACCAATCATGTCTTTCTCATCTGGTTATATGCCTAACATAATTTTCAATTAATGGTGCTCTTCTCCTCTCCTAAGTCTATTTAGTACCTCAAATGGTAACTTCGTGATTAGAATATACCTTTAGTCTCAAGATAATTATTATGCAGTACATTTTAAAAACATTTTATGGCTTTCAAGTACTTTTATAACTGTTATTCCATTTCTTTTCTCACAACCCAGCAAAACAAACACATTTTTAGTCTTATTTCACAAGATGGGAAACCAAGGTTTGATGAATTTAAGACTTGCCAAAACTCAGACACTAAATACAGAGCAGACTTTACTTTCTTATCTCAATAAATCACGAGGTTGTTGCATGTTAGATGAATATGTTTTCAGTCACCTAGTTGCAATAATAATAGTCCTGGGTGAGAGGAATTTTTAAACATATGAGCCTTTATAGTTTGCTTTTTAAAGTTTCATTAAGAATATGAAACATTTGCTTTTAAGATAAATAACTATCCTCAATAGAACATACTGTGTGTGAACTGTTATAAGTAGTAGTCACTCAGAGGTGATTGCTCTTAATGCTTGTTTTCAAATCACTTGGAGTAAGTGAAAAACGAAAGCCCATGAGGATGAATAATTATTGTTCTGGATACATATGCCTGGTTTCTACTGTCAGACAGCGTTTTCAGAGGGTCACCAAGAATATTGCTCTTAACACATATGATTAATGACGATGTAAGATCAAAGATCTGAAAATAATTTTGTAATAATAATTAAAATTAAAATTATTAAAATTCCTTTAAAGTAAATCAGTTTATCCTTGTTTACTAATAGAGACAAATTAATCTTCCTGAAGCGTGCCATTTAAAAACTGTCATTTTACCACCAATTTATAATTTTCACAGTCTCACTGCTCCAAAGAACCAAATTCCATAGCTGCCATTTAAAGCTCTTTGCAAATCTTCTCTTCTATCTAATTTAACACTTATTCCATTACTGAGTGTATGTAAACTACCCTCCCCTGGAGTTCTCCATGCGTTTTCATCTCTGCACTTTGGCTTCATGCTATTCTCTCTTCCTGAAGTGTCTGTGATTCCTTTCTCTAAATTTTTAAATCCAAACTTTGTTTCAGTATCATTCTCAAATATTCCACATTGCCATGTTCCCCCAATCTCTCCATCTGAAACTATTTCACTATAGCTTTTGTCATGAGATATTCAGAATTTCCCAAATTTTGGCTTATTTTTATTCAATAGATCAATGTAAAGAGTGCTAAATGAAACCATACTGAAAGCTATGATGAGATGAGGTTCTGTGGCTGTGTTGACTGTAGGGCTCTGTGGTTTAACGAATTAGGGGAAATGGTGCTAATCTGTACTAAACAGACTTCTTTACAGCAGAATTTCTGATCAATGCCTTCAATGTATGGATGGCCATTCTGAGTCTTCTAGAAGATAGTGTATTAAACAGAAATCCCCAAGCTTGTTTGACCATGGAACTAGTTTCAGGAATATTGGTATAGTGAAAAAATAGGAACATGGGATTCAGACAAATGTGGATATAAATCTTTATTTTGATACTTATTGGCTGTATGAGCAGTTGTTTAAATTCTGATCTCTGCTCTTTACCTATGTATTATCGATTTGTCAGTACAAATCCCCACGGATTGTTATACAGATTAACTGAGACGCATGGTAGATGTTCAAAAAATACTAGTGACCTTTACTCTTCCAAGTTACAATTAAATTTATTTTATACCTTGGATTAAACACTTTATTTTCTGTTGTAACTATATATATGTATGAATCATTCACTTATTTAACATATACTAACTGGACAAATATTTGTGCCAGTGACTGTACTGATATGGAATACACAGGACAGTTCCTATGCTCAATGAACAACTATTTTATCTCTAGTCTTAATATCTTTTGAAGGGAGAATTCATAAGCATTTCGTCAATGTGGCCACCTAAGAAACTATCATAATGCATGAAATATGTGCTTAAGAATTATATTCATAATGGAATGTAACCCACAGGAGAACAGAGACCTTATCTCCTTGCCTGCTTTTTCTTTCTTTTCCTCTCCTCTCCTTTCCCCTCCTCTCTCCTCTCCTCCCTTCCCCTCCCCCCTCCCCTCCCTTCCCCCCTCCCCTTCCCTCCCCTTTCCATTTCTTTCCTTTCTTTTCTTTTCTTTTCACTACTGGATTTTATTCTGTCACCCACACCAGAGTGCAGTGGTGCAATCATAACTCACCTTAAGCTCAAACTTCTAGGCTCAAACAATGTTCCCACCTCAGCCTCCCGAGCAGCTAGTACTATGGGCATGCACTACCATGCCAAGCTAATTTTCGGGTCTCTTTATGTTGCCCAGGCTGGTGTTGAATTCTTGGCCTCAAGAAATCCTCTCACATAGGCCTCCCAAAGCTCTGGAATTATAAGCATGACCTACTGTGCAAAGATGATACCTGCTTTCTTTAGCACTGCATCCCCAGCACATGGAAAAGAAAAGTGCTTGTCACATCGTAGAGCCTCAAGAAATGTCTATTGAAGGAATGACTGGACAAGAGTAATAGTGAGGTCTGTAATTCACACGTGTACAGTTAACTAGATTTCCAAGAACACATTACTATCCCCCACTCTTAATAGCAGGAATCGTTTTCTTAAATTTTATTAAAATTGTGTTAAAACTACTCATGAATGCATGAAACAAGGAAGCAAAGACAGGCATGTAGTTAGATTTAGGTCATAATTAGGAATTATATTTTCCAAGAAAAGTGTTGGAATATACATTCAAATGTGTATAATATAGCTGGTGTCTTAGCACAAATATTTTTGTACCCTTTCAAATTAAACAAATTGTTGTCATGTATTTAAAAAATTGTTTCTTTATATTCTAAAGAGCATTGATACACAAAGTGTGAGTTAATTACAGAAAGCATTTTAGCTGCCCTTTTGGTATCAGAAAGACTTCTTTGCACAGATTCAAAAGATTTTTTTTTTAATCACCAAAGTTAAAAATAAGAATTAAATGACAACTAGTGCTTGTAAGGTTGATTTATAACAATTCGTTACAACTTTAAATGCAAGACAGAAATATTTTGCACATTCACCATTCCAGTTATCCCTCAGATATGGACTCAGTTTGATGTTAGTTGGAAAGTTAACTCAAAAATAGAAGGCCTAGTTCTCCCGTAAAACTCAAAACCTGACACTCACACAAAGGAAAGAGGAAAACTGTGTTATGATTGCCAGAGTATCATTTTTCATTCTATGTAATATTGTCTTATAATTCAAATTTCAAGTTTTAAAGCGGAAAACTGTGCATTGATCTATAGTTGTCACAGAGCTTTCTAGAAGCACTAGAAACCTTCCCAACCCAGTTACACAATCCAGTGAATATCTTTTCGGTTCTAGACAAAACAAAAATATAACAAAGCACAGATCCTCTTTTGACACAGACGGCCACACAGAGCCAAGTTACTAAAAACTATGGCCATAAAAATGAATTGAGCAATGACCTAGAAATGCTCCTAAGCAAATTCCTTTAACCACTCAGATTCAGTCATATTCATTCTTTAACCTTTGAATAAATTTAGACTTTTAAATTTTTTATTAACACAACTGTATATATTTATGATGAACAACATGATGTTTTCAAATATACATATATATATAAAATGGAATGGCTAAATCAAGCTAATTAACATATACATCACCTCATATACTTCTCATTTTTTGTAATTAGAACACTTAAAATCTACTGTCTTAGCAAATTTCAAGTACACAACACATTACCATTAACTGTGGTCATCATGTTGTATATCTCTTAAACTTATTCTTCCACTCTAACTGAAATTTAGTATCCTTTGACTAACATTTTCCCAGTCACCCATCTCGAAACTCCCACCCCTTGTGAACCACCATTTTTGCTCTGCTTCTATGATTTCAACCTTTTAGAATCCACATATAAATGTGATCATGCAGTATTTGTCCTCCTGTGCCTGGCTCATTTCATTTAACATAATGTTCTCCAGGCTCATCCAACTTGTAGCAAATCAAAATATTTCCTTTGTTTTTAAGGTTGAATCATTTTCCCCTGTGTGTATGTACCACATTTTTTATCTCCACTTATCTATTGATGGACACTTAGGTTAATACCATATCTTGGCTGTAGTGAATAGTCATACAGCGAACATAGGGGAGCAGATATATTTTTGAAATACTGATTCATTTATTTTGGGTTTATACCTATTAATGGAAATCCTGGGTCATATGGTAGTTTTATTTCTGCTTTTGTTGTTGTTGTTATTGCAAGGAAACATTATACAGTTTTTCATAAGGCTGTATTAATTTACAGCCTTACTCCCACCAACAGAGTGCAAGGGTTCCCTTTGGCCCCGTATCCTTTGCCAATAT
Source organism: Sapajus apella (assembly GCF_009761245.1). NCBI lineage: Eukaryota > Metazoa > Chordata > Mammalia > Primates > Cebidae > Sapajus > Sapajus apella. Next base: position 2,756,945 of record NW_022436985.1, read on the forward strand.
TTGTTATCTTTTGTCTTTTTGATAGTAGCCATTCTGCCAGGTGTGCAGTGATATCTCATTACTTTAATTTGTATTCCCCTAAGGATTAGTGATGTTGAACGTATTTTTATATACCTGTTGGCCATTTGTATGTCTCCTTTTGAAACATGTCTATTTGGATTCTTTGCCCAGTTTTTTAACTGGGTTATTTTCCTTGCTCTTGAGTTGACTGAGTTCCTTATATATTTTATCTATTAACCCTTTATAAGATGTATCAGAAGCTTTTTAGTTTGATGTAGTCCTATCTGACTCATTTTACTTTTGTTGCCTGTGTTTTTGGGGTCATATTTTAAAAATGATTACCTAAAGTCATGGAGCTTTTCCCCTATTTTTTTTTTCTAGTGGTTTTACAGTTTTGGGTCTTACATTTAAATTTTTAAGCCATTTTGAGTTGGTTTTGTATATTGTATGAGTTAAGAGTCTAATTTCATTCTTCTGCATGGGGATACCCAGTTGTTCCAACACTATTTATTAAAGAGACTATCCTTTCCCCATTGTGTATTCTTGGCATCTTGGTCAAACATCAATTGACCGTAAATGCACGGATTTATTTCTGGGCTGTTTTGTTCCATTGGTCTATGTGTCTCTTTTCATGCTAGCATTATGCTATTTTGATACTGTAACTTTATAGTAGATTTTGAGATCAAGTAGTGTGATGCCTCTAGCTTTGTTCTTTTTGCTCGACTGCTTTAGCTATTCAGTGTCTTTTGTGATTCTGTATGAATTTCAAGATTGTTTTTCTAATTATGTGAAAACTGTCATTGGAATTTTAATATGGATTACATTAAATTTGTAGACCACTTTGGGTAATATGAAAATTTTAACAATAATTTTAGTTTTTCTAATACATGAACATATCTTGCCATTAATGTTTTTCTTTTTCAATTTGTTTCATAAATGTTTTATGGTTTTCAGTGCACAGATCTTTCACCTCTTTGGTTAAATTTATTTGTATGTATTTTATTATTTTTATAGATGACATACATGGGATTGTTTTCTTGGTTTATTTTATTTATTTATTTTTATTTGAGATGGAGTCTCACTCTGTTGCCAGGCTGGAGTGTAATGGCGCGATCTCAGCTGACTGCAACCTCCATCTCCCAGATTTAAGCAATTCTCCTGCCTCAGCCTCCAGAGTAGCTGGGACTACAGCCATGTGCCACCATGCCCAGATAATTTTTGTGTTTTTAATAGAGATGGGGTTTCACCGTATTGGCCAGGATGGTCTCTATGTATTGACCTCATGATCCTTTCACGTCAGCCTCCCAAAGTGCTGGGATTACAGGTGTGAGCCACTGCACCTAGCCTTTCTTGATTTCTTTTTGGGAAAGTTTATTATTCTGGTATAGAATCATTACTGATATTTGTATGTTGATTTTTTGTCCTGCAACTTTACTGAACTCATTTATTAATTTTAACAGTTTTCATTTAGTCTTTAGGATTCTCCATATACGACATCACGTCATCTGCAAGCAGAGACAATTTCCTTCTTCCTTTGTGATTTAGATGGGTTTCTTTTTCCTGTTACATAATTGCTCCACCTGAAATTTGCAGTACTAGGTTGAATAGAAATGGCAAGAGTGGGCATCCTTGTCTTGTTCCTGATCTTAGAGGAAAAACTTGCAACTTTTCACTACTGAACATAATATTAGGTCTGGGCTTATCATATATGGCCCTTGTTGTGTTGAGATACATTCATTTTCTATCCAATTTGTTGAGAGTTTTTCTCATTAAAGGATGTTGAGTTTTGTCAAATTTTTTTTCTACAGCTATTAAGATGACAGTTTGGGCCAGTCATGGTGGCTCATGCCTGTAATCTCAGCACTTTGGGAGGCCGAGGTGGGCGGATCACAAGGTCAGGAGATCGAGACCATCCTGGCCAATATGGTGAAACCCCATCTCTACTAAAAATACAAAAAATTCACTGGGTGTGATGACGGGTACCTATAGTCCCAGCTACTCAGGAGGCTGAGTCAGGAGAATCACTTAAATTCGGGAGGAAGGGGTTGCAGTGAGCCGAGAAAGTGACACTGCACTCCAGCCTTGGTGACAGAGCGAGACTCAGTCTCAAAAAAAAAAAAAACAGAAGATGCCGGTATGATTTTTGTCATTCCTTTTGTTAATGTGATGTATCGCATTGATTGATTTGCACAGGTCGAAGCATCCTTGCATCCCAGGGATATATCCCACTTAATAAGGGTGCATGATCCTTTTAATGTGCTGTTGCATTTGGTTTGTTAGTATTTTGTTGACAATTTTTGCATCTATGTTTATCAGGGTTATTGATCTGTACTTTTCTTTTCTTCTAGTGTCCTCAGCAGGTTTTGGTAAGAGGATAATGCTGGCTTTATAACATGAATTTGGAAGTAGTCTCTTTCTTTAATTTTTTGGAAGAGTTTGAAACAGGTTAATGTTAGTTCTTCTTAAATAAAAGTGCAGGTCCTGGGCTTTTCTTTGATGTGAGACTTTTTATTTCTGATTTAATCATCTTATTGATAATTGGTCTGTTCTGGTTATCTATTCCTTCATGTTTCTGTCTTTGTAAGTGTTGTGTTTCTTACATTCGTCTTAATCACAAAGATAGTAGATGTAACTTTAACAAAATTATACTCATAATAAAGCTAATACATCATTAAGTTGTAATTCCCACTTGCATTAAATAATTTTAGTTAAATTATATAGCTTGCTTATATATTAAACTGTATTAAAAATTCAAGAAAAACATTTCAAAGAATAGGTAAATTTTGTGTTTATAGTTCCTTCTGCTCTAGTTAAAGATTGTTAAATGACTTCATGTAACACAACATTGCATCTTGATTCTGAAATTCTGCCTTTTAATTTATCATACTTTAATTACTTTAGCAAAAGTGATAAGATGCTAAAACAATAATCAGTTTTTTATGGTATGACATCCTTCTAAATAATGAAAGGGTGTTTGTGTGATTTAATTGATATTAAGTGATCTCGAATTGATGTGTTTTGTATTTTGGTTAGTACTAGTAAAATCTTATAATAGGATAAGACACTGAAAGAAAGTATGAAAAGATCAAACTACTTCAATAAAACTTGTCATATATTCCAGAACATCCCACCTTGCAGCATTGTGTATTTCCTACCAACCTATGTACTAACTGTGAATGTACTATAATGAGATTTGGTGGAGTGAACTCTGCAGTTCTACTCCAGTTAAAGAAGGTTGCTGGAGAAAGTCAAATTTCCAGGCCTGTACAACATAATATCTTAAATCTTCCTTTTGCCATAAGAAAGATAAAGTCATGGGGAGGAATACAACCCAGGCATACATAGTAGCTAAGGCTAAAGTTGGGTTAGAATGCTTTTCAATGAAACATACATGGAGTATCACAAGGTACAAATCGATGATCATGAAAATGTGTTTCAAGATGATGTGTGATTTTTTTCAGTATCACCTAATAAACAAGATATGCTTATAAAATGTATGAAGGGGCTAGGTGCAGTGGCTCACACCTGTAATCCCAGCACTTTGGGAGGCAGAGGCGGGTGGATCATGAGGTCAGGAGTATAAGACCAACCTGACCAACATGGTGAAACCCCATCTCTACAAAAATTAGCTAGGCATGGTGGTTGCATACCTGTAATCCCAGCTACTCAGGAGGCTGAGACAGGAGAATTGCTTGAACCCTTGAACTCAGGAGGGTTGTGATGAGCTGAAATCATGCCACTACCCTCCAGCGTGGGCAACAGAGTGAGACTCTGTCTCAAAAAATAAATTAATTTAATTTAATTTCTAAAAATACACACACACACACACACACACATATATATATATATATATACATATATATATATATATATATATATATATATATGAAGGTCTTAAGGGTGAGTAATGTCTGATTCATTCTTACATTTCTGTAGCTTAACATAATATCTGATATTAATACACTTTAATAATTTGTTTGATAGCACTGTATATTACATTTTGGGGAAATATAGATATTGTTTTAAGTAATTATTTAATTGCATTAAGCATGTATTCATGCTCACTTTATAGTAGTATCCTAGAACTACAGTATTTGTGGTGCCTTACCACTATTATGAAATTAAACATATGCTAAAAATAAGAAATAAATGTCATGTCATTATCAAGTCTTATTGCCATATATCTCACAAAGATCCAATCAGAGGATTGCATTTGAATCTGGATTTCTATATTCATTTGAAATGTCTTATTAAGAAGCGTACACTCATACTCATCATAAGACTTCTTGGAATAACATGCTAATTACTTTCCTGCACTCTGGCTCCCAAACCACAATGCATCCTATTATAAAAGCAAATCACTGCAAACTTCAAACAGCATGCATCCTTGAGATACCGCTATTAAAGGGAGCACCGTGATGGGAAATCTTTGATGTTATCAGATATGATGGAAACTGCACATTTGTATTTGCGTAAGTCCTGTAGACCAAAGCATTTCCCCTATCTTTAAATAACCTGAAACCAGTTTCAAGTTCCCAAATGCTCTTCAAAGCAACCCATCTTAGAAGTGATGCTGATGGCATTTCAAATTCAAGGTAGTTTGCTTTTTCCATCTCCAGACTTCAAGCAGATCTGAAATTATAGGTTCAAAGGGAAAATATATTATCTACTTTTACCCAAACCATTAGGCTCTGGTTTGATGAACAAACTATCATAGGTAATAAACTTACCTATGGTTATGCAAACATGGCCTGTAACCACGTAGCTCAGAGTCTGAATAATGAAACTGCTTCTAGGGAATTCTTCTGACCCATAAGTATTTAGATACTTCATGCTTCAGTTCTTTCTTTTTCTTGTGTTGTTGACCAAAAGTTGAAATGTAAACTTTGGGTCATGGTAACCCAACAACTGTACACAGCTCACCTCCTCCTGAATGGGACATCTGTGAAGCTGAATACAAAAATCAGTGTGTGCTTGACTCTGGTGCCCACAGGGAGCCTGAGCCACACAATTCAGAACATTCAGACTATGAATAACTCCTGTAGCAGCAGAGTTGGTCTGTGGCTTTTTAAAAGGCTTCAGATTTGTGGTCAGTAGAACCATCCTTGAGCCTATTTGAGCTAAAGGATGCAGTGGACCTACTGAATTCCTCCAGCATTTAATTAGGCTTCCTGTAATTGCTTTAAGTAAAAGTGGGGGAGAATGAGACCTGAAGTTATCATCTTGGGACACCAGATATTTGAATGTGGTTTTAATATCCTGAGCGTATTTGTTGCTGCTCTGCATCTTATAAAGAGCCATTATAGTTCTAAGGAAATACATATTGCAAATTTATCAGCCGTTTGGTGACAGTAAGTTACTGCAGTCTTAAAGGAAGAGGTTTATTTCCAGTAACTGAATTTCTCCATGAAGAGGGAATGTATAAATAAATAAAGCAGGCTGGGCGCAGTGGCTCATGCTTGTAATCTCAGCACTTGGGAGGCCAAGGAGGGTGGATCATTTGAGGTCAGGAGTTCGAGGCCAGCCTGGCCAACCTGGTGAAACCCCATCTATACTTAAAATACAAAAAGTAGCCAGGTATGGTGGAGCACCCCTGTAATCCCAGCTACTCAGGAGGCTGAGGCAGGAGAATTGCTTGAGCCTGGGAGGCAGAGGTTGCAATGAGTCAAGGTCATGCTATTGCACTCCAGTCTGGGTGACAGAGTGAGACCCTGTCTCAAAATAATAATAATAATAATAATAATAAATAAATAAAGTAGGTAAAAAGTATTAAGCACCAGAGAATAGAGGGGAAAAAAGAAAGAGATAGAAAGATATGGGGACTGGGGAAGGCGGTTGTGCTCCATTTTCCCATAGATTTCCAGAATCGGAATAATGTGAAAAAATACAATAAGACAGGAAAATGAGAGGCCTGAGCAGGGACCAGGGAAGAGGGAACAAAGTAGTGTTATTTGTTAATGGCCTGGGATTTTTGCTGAGATATTGTTATGTTAGTTAGACATTGGCTAAAATAATATACTAATCTTCTTTCCGCAAGAGGAAAAGTTTTTTAAGGAAAGTTCTGAAATACAGGTTTTAAGGTATTTCAGAAAATATACCCTCCCCTGTAACCTATAATCAAACTGTTTAAGAAATTTTAACTTTTATGAACTTATACAACTATAAAGAATTGAATACATACACACAGATATATATATGCACGCATACACATACACACATATCTGTATCTCTTTCATAATTCATATATATGTATATATTTAATTCTCATCTGATCATGTCATCTACTTGCTTAAAACACTTTAGTAATATCCATGGCTGTTAAGAAGAAACTGAAAATCTTTTTTTTTCTTTTCCCTTTTCTTTTGAGACAGAGCCTCACTCATTGCCCAGACTGGAATGCAGTGGTACACTCTTGGCTCACTCCAGCCTTGGCCTCTCAGGTTCAAGCAATTCTCCTGCCTCAGACTCCCGAGTAGCTGGGATTACAGGCATGCACCACCACACCTGGCTAATGTTTGTATTTTTAATAGAGACAGGGTTTCACCATGTTGGCAGGACTGGTCTCGAACTCCTGACCTCAAGTGATCTGCCTACCTTGGCCTCCCAAGGTGCTGGGATTACAAGTGTGAGCCACCGTGGCTGGAGGAAACTGAGAATCTTAAACATTGTAGATGTGAGCAGCTCTCAATTCAGCATGCTTTGGGATTACTTGGCAGGCATGTCAAAACACAGAGCTGCTGGACCCCACCCCAGAGATTCCTATTCAGTGATGCTGGCTTGGCCTGAGAATGTGCGTTTGCAGCAGGTTCCCAGGTGATACTGATGAAGCTGCTCTGGGGACCACACTTTGAGAACCACTGGTCTACATGACTATATAAACTAGACCCTTTCTTGTCTCTAGCTTCATCTCATGCTGCTATTCTCTGTGTGTGGTGCTCAGTTGTCTTCACCTAAATTCTCAAACTCCTAATTCCCTTTCCTGCCCTTTTCCATATGTCGGGTCCCTCCTGCTCACCATATAATTTGACCAAGCTAACTCCTACTGAATCCTTCATGCTAGACTGGGTTCCCTGGTTACTCACTCTCATCCCTGCACCTCTCCTTTGCAGCACTGAACACAATTGTATCTAAATAATAAGTTGTATGATGCATTGTGAATGTGATACCTCTTCACAATAATATAAGTTCATTGAGGGGAAGGACTGTTTTACTGATTACTCTCATAAGTGCTGATACAGTATCTTTTACATAATTGATACTTAATATTTATTCAAAGAATAAAAGAATGGATGGACACATGAATCGTGCAAAACCATATATTTAGTTATTCTCACTGTACCCATACTTGACCCAAAGCAAATTCTCCTCTTCCCTAGGGGTGTTCTGCTGGCTTCCTCAATGGACACTGTGCGGAAAGGGTGCAAGTTCAAGCTCCAGGAGAACTGGCAGTGTCCACATATGTTGTTCAGAGAGCTCCTCTTGCTCAGAGCAAAGAGGCACCTTGAACAATGAATGTCTGAAACAGCCTTGATAATTCAAGATAAATACCTCTAAAATGATAATACCAGACGCTTAGTTCAATTTTTTGTGATTCAAGATTACATACTGCTGTGAAATAAATTCCAAGCATTTGAGCATTTTAGCTGGAGGCCACTTTAACAGGGTTTTAGTACATTACAATTACAGAGAAACATTTTGGGACTTTCAAAATGTTATGCATGAAAACCTTAAAGTTCTATATTCTTTGGCTACAATACCAGAGGTTTGTTAACTAAGGCTAGTATATCTTTCCAGAAAAGCAATGTACCACTTAACTGAAACACAACTGTTAAAGTAATTTAGTTATTAAATAATCACCACAATGACTGTTGTTTTTAGCTATTGTAAATCTGTGTACATATGGTTATTTTACCCACATCCTATATCATTGAGGTAAAAACCTTAGAAGATGTGGAATTCAAGTTCATATTTCAATGTAGAGAGGGAGGTGAAAAGTAGTGAGCTATATTGGGAAAGAAATTATTTTGTGGAGTGATAGAGCCATTCCATTTTTATCTCCAGAATAATCCAGAAGATTCGAAATAGCAAATAAGAGAATGAAAAAGTTGTTGAATAAAATAACTGCTGTGAGAAGAAAAATCAAAAGAGATGAGAGACAATATCTGGGATGTTGATCTATGGCATCAAAAGGGTTGATGGGGAGAAAATATGACGTGATGGTTTATATTTCTTTAGTATGAGTCTTGTGTTGACTTAAATCTTCCTTTCTCTCTTGTCAGGTCTTATTGTCCGGGAAGTGAGCATTGAAATTTCGCGCCAGCAAGTGGAAGAACTCTTTGGACCTGAAGATTATTGGTGCCAGTGTGTGGCCTGGAGCTCAGCGGGTACCACAAAGAGCCGGAAGGCGTATGTGCGCATTGCCTGTGAGTCATTGTTCATAATCACCTTGGGTCTGAGAAGGTGATGAACATAAAAGTTTATACTGTAACTACCCCAGCACCAAAGAAACCTGCTCAAAAATCCTGGTCAAAAACTGCTCCCGGATTTCTGCATTTGAGCCACATATTCCTTTTTGGTCACCAGGATTTCATTTTATTTTTGATTTTTTTAATTTTCAATTTTTGTGGGTACATAGTAGGTGTATATATTTACATGGTGCGTGAGATGTTTGATACAGGCATGCAATGCATAATAATCACATCATGGGGAATGAGGTATCTCCTCTGGCATTTATTTTGTGTTATAAACAATTCAATTATACTCTTTCAGTTATTTAAAAATGTACAATTATTATTGACCATAGCCACCATGTTGTGCTATCAAATAGTAGGTCTTATTTATTCCTTCTAACTATTTTTTGTACTCATTCATCATCCGCACCTCCCCAGAAAACCATGCTGCTACCCTTCCCCGCCTCTGGTGATCATCCTTTTACTCCCTATGTCCATGGTTTCAATTGTTTTCAGTTTATTTTCTGTTTCAAGGCACTAAGTAGGTTTTTTTGTTTGTTTGTTTGTTTTTTATGGATGTGAAAGAGGTGTGCTACTTTCCAAATATTTTGATTTAAAAAAAAATATGCTAGGACCCTGGCTATAGGAAAATCAAGTGTATTCTTCGAATGAGTTTATTCCACCACTTTAAGACAAAGTTGAGTTGTTGTCCGAATGAAAACAGAGATTACCAAGATAAAGCTTCTCTATTTATTTTGGAACCATTCTAGTATATTGGACCACAAACAGCACTGTTTTCCAAATTGTGGTCATTTCTAGTGTATACAAGTTCAGGAAGAGCTTAAAAGGTACCTTGCAAAAAAAGGGTTCCATAATCAAATAAATGTGAGAAACACATTTTTGACAAAGTTATAGAAGCTTCTTCATTGCGAAACTTCTCAAGATTATTTAATATGCTGATGTGCATATTATCACCAATAGGAGAAGGAGCCTGCATCTTTGCAGAGCCCTTTCGTCAGTAAATATTCTCGCCGTCTTGGGCAACATGGATGCCATGTAATCCGTCTCAAGGTTTCATATTGAGAAATTTTCTCACATATGAGAAAGCACTGAAATCCATGTTTTCTTTTCTGAACCTTTACATCTCTGCATTTTACTAATTTTCTTTTGTGTTGGAAACCAATATCACTTACCTCTAAGTCCCATCTATCCTAGTTCTAAAGCCTCGCCCAATTCTATACTTGTCTCTGCCTCCCTTTCTTTTTCATCTAGCTCTGGACCACTGCAGATCTTCCCCTCAGTCTCCACGGCACAAGCCTGTCCTCTATTCCAGCCCTTCCTCCATGTTACCACAAACACAGTCTTTCTAAAACTCAGGTCTCCTCTTGATAAGTTGTGGCTCTGTACCCCACCAAAATCTCACCTCGAATTGTAAATATCCCCATGTGTTGAGGGAGTAAACTAGTGGGAGGTAATTGAATCATGAGGGTGGGTTTTTCCTGTGCTGTTCTCATGATAGTGAATAAGTCTTAGGAGATCTGATGGTTTTATAAAGGGGAATTCCCCTGTACATGCCCTTTTGCCTGCCACCATGTGAGATGTTCCTTTGCTCTTTTTTCACCTTCCACCATGATTATGAGACCTCCCTAGCCATGTGGAACTGTGAGTCCATTAAACCTCTTTCCTTTATAAATTACCCAATCTGGGGTATGTCTTTATTAGCAGCATGAAAACAGATGAATATGCCTCTCATCTCGCCTCCCAAATTTTATAGTGACAAGTGAGATAGTCAAAATGCCTTACAATGGTATATACCATTGAATTAGTTTTCTAAGGCTCCTGTAACAAAATACAACAGATTGGATTGGATGGCTTAAAGAACAGAAATTTATTTTCTACAGTTCTGAAGGCTAGAAGTGTGCTCTCAAGGTGTCAGCAGGTTTGGGTTCTTCTGAGGCTGCTCTTCTTGGCTTGCTGGTGGCCTCTTTCTCACTGTGTCTTCACGTGGTCTTTCCTCTGTGTGTGTGTGTATCCCTGGCATCTCTTTGTGTGTCTGAATTTCCCTTCTTATAAGGACCCCAGTCAGATTGGATTAGGCCCACACCAACAGCTTCATTTTAACTTAAAATGAAGCTTCAAAAGCCTTGTAACCCAATATAATCACATCCTCAGGTACTGAAGGTTAGGGCTGAGCATCAGAATTTGGGAGAGTGGGATGTAGTTCAGCCAATAACAACCACATTTTGTGGTTTACATATCCAACCCATGTTTCTAGCTCTGACAGATAAGGATTTCTACATTGTAGTTACACTAGATTAAATATACTTTGACTTCCATGGCTTTCAGCTCTTCATGCTGAAGCATTGCACCCTTACCTTACTACCTTTCACAACATATATATGTGAATGTGTGTATATCTATGTTGTGAAAGGTAGTAAGGCAAGGACGTGTGTGTATTTGTGTGTGTGTATGTATGTGTGTATATATATACACATACGTATATATGTGTGTGTATATATATATACATATGTAGATATGTACATACACATGTTTATATATATACACACACAAATACAAAATCAAGATTTACTCTGTTCTTGGGACAATTGTGGATATAGGGGTTGGTACTAGAAACAAAACATGTAACCATCCTTGCCCTCATGTAGCTCATGTTGTGGTGAGGAAAGGCAAACTCTAAATAAAATGAATGATCATCAGGTCTAGAGCAGATGGCAAGTGCCATGAAGAAAAAATAAAGCAGGAAAAGAGAATTTGTAGAGTTGGGAGAATGTGGTCAGGAAGGTTTGCTGAGGAAGTTGACAGTTGCATAGACCTGAAGGAGGGGCAGGAGGGAATCAGACAGCGGGGACTGCGGCTGGCACAAAGACCCTGAGGCAGGAGTGTGCTGGAGGGTCCCAAGGACAGCAGTGAAGCCAGAGTGGCTAGAAGAGTGAGGGAGTAAGAGGACATCCCCAGATGCAGTGAGAAAGGTAAGGCCTGGGCTAAGGACAGGAGGGGTGAGTGGAGATGGCATAGGGTTCTGTAGGTGCTGAAATATCTTTGGTTTTGTTTGTTTGTTTTTTGAGATGGCGTCTCCTTCTGTCACCAGGTTAGAGTGAAGTGGTACAATCACAGCTCATTGCAGCCTTGATGTCCCAGACTCAGGTGATTCTCCCATCCCAGCCTCCCAGGTAGCTGGGACTACAGGCATGTACCACCATGCCCAGATACATTTTTGTATTTTTTATAAACATGTAGTTTCACCGTGTCACCCAGGCTTATCTGAAATTCCTGGGCGCAAGCGATTTCACCCACTGCAGCCTCCCGAAGAATTGGGATTACAGGCGTGAGCCACCACACCTGGCCCGTATCTGGTTTTGAGGATAAGTTGGGAACACTTTGGAATCCTTGCAGCAGAGGAACTCATGGCCTGACTTCCATTAGCAGAGTCACCTGGCTGCTGTGTTGAGAATGGACCATGATGGGCAAGGGGAGAAGCAGGAAGACCAGCGATGAGGCTACAGCTGTGAGAGGTGTTAGGCCAGTGTTGAATGAAAGCAGTGGAGACAGTGAGGCCAGGATTTCCTATATATTTAAAAGTAGAGATAACAACTTTGTTGAGACCTTGGATATGTGATGTGAGAGAAAGAGGGGAATGGATGACTTGAAAGGGCTAAGCTTTTTCAAGGATTTCTTTCAAATGTCTTTAGTGAAGCCATTCCTGCCTCACAGGTGGACGAGGCTGGACATTCCTTTCTCAATACTTTCAGAGCAGTTTGTCTGTACTACTAACACAGGACTTGTCTTACTTGAATTATATTCACTTGTAAAATCTGTGTTTCATGCCAGTGAGTTCCATAAGATCAAGAATTCTATTGTACTTAACTTTATATTTCTCATGCTTAGTACAATGCTTAGAATATCACAGATGTTTAATGAGTTTTTGAATTAAAACTGTTACAAAAATTCCCAGTGAAGATTATTAAAATGTTTGACATTAATCTTTCCTCTCTGAGAATGTCTAAAAAGATTTTCTCTTCATCTTAAGTGGATTCTCCATGAAATTCTGTGGGATGGAGCCATACATGCAGCCAGCGTATTGAGGGGTGTCCTTAGGAACAATATGTTAAGGATACTAGGATATCAGGTGGAGGAATAAAGGCAATAGGTTGGGCAGAGGGAGAAATTGAGCTGCAGGGCAAACACAACATTATGATTCCACAGGGATCTCTGAAACTCACATGGCCCTTAGGAGTTATGGCACCCTGGGGAGGAGGGGGTGAGCAGACCCGTATTCCCGCACATAGACTAGTCAGTGGATGCAGACCCGCCTTTACTCCCTACCCCATCAGCATGTGTAGCAGGGGCCAAGTCAGCTCTGTACCACTGAGGGTGATTCCAGGAGAGAGAAGCTGAGGCTTTCACCATCACTTCCAACAGGTGCGACCAAGCCTGAAAGGATCTCCTGGTAGCATCTTACAACATCCACTGCCACAAATCCTGAAGAATTGATTTTGTTGATTATAAAGAAAGACATTTTTAATCATGTTTAAAAAGAAACAGAAAAACAAGGGTTTCAGTCAAACATTTAATTTAACTCAACATCAGTTTCAAATTGTAAACAAAGGAGGCACAAGGATAGAAAGCTATTCTTTTCTCTTTCACTTCTATGTATTCATGAATATCAAGCACAATAAATACTTAGAATTGCCAGTCTACATTCCACACCACATTGACTTGCTAAAGCTGAACTTCAAGAGCTGCATAGTTTCAAATAATGAATTTTTAGTTAAAAAGCTCTCAATTTTCATTAATTTGAAGAGAATATTGTTGTGCCAATTTTGTATATATAACTATACATGTATGAGTAGATATATTCTTTTCAGCACACAAACATTAAATACATAAAAGTTTAAAATCCCTTTCTTTGCAGTATATTCTATAAACTTTGTTATTTGGCTTTTAAATCTGGTTTGACATTTTCAGATAAAGAAACTCTTCTTCTAGGTCAAGATTAGTTTATCCACGGCATCTTTTCACCCTCATGTAATAATATTCAAGAGCAGTTTGCCTATAATTCTGCAGCTAACTGAACTCATGTGTGTGTACCTAAGGAGCACCACCCAATGTGTAAAGATTTACTCATACAGATGTGCATCATAATAAGAACAAAAAAGGTAGAATTTTCAAATTCTCTCTGTACAGGCTGATCCCTATCATTAGCGGGTCCTTGCTAATGTTGTAGAAGGTTGTGAGGTTTTTGGTTTTTGCGTTTTGTTATTTCTTGAGATAAAGTCTTGTCCTGTCCCAGACTGGAGTGCAGTAGCACAATCTCGGCTCACTGCAACCTCTGCCTCCCGGGTTCAAGTGATTTTCCTGCCTCGGTCTCCCACCGTGTAGCTGAGATTGCTGGCATGCGCCACCACCCCTAGCTAATTTTTGTATTTTTAGTAGAAATACAGGTCTCTCCATGTTGCCCAGGCTGGTCTTGAACTGGTGAGCTCAAGCAATCCACTTGTTTTAGTCTACCAAAGTGCTGGGATTATAGGCATGAGCCACTGTGCCCAGTCACTTACAGGTTTTCTAGTCTGCCCAGTATCAAGTGAGCTGTGGTGCTTTGCCTGGTAATACTTGACAGATGGCCATCACATAAATGGCAACTGGAGTTTAAACTCATCACAGGTCAAGATAACCATGATGCTAAAGTTAAATAAGCATGATTACCTCTCACCTAATTAGAGTTATGCTCATTTGATGTACTATGGAGGGTCCCATAGTTCTTTCATGAAAAAGGTATATTTTCAGTTTATAAGCCATAAATGAATATTATCTATTAATTTCTGTATTTAAGCTTGCCTACAATATTTTACACATTCAAACCATGTAAAACATAAAAACAGATTTGTGAGACAACCTGTTGTCTCACAAGGCAGAGGAAAAAATGGAAATATGAACATTAGGATTCAGCCAGGCATGTGCTGAGAACATAACACATCTGCTTTAAAATCCTGCACATTTATAAAATGGCAGTGCCAGAGTTCCTAGGTGGGCCTAGTAGTTTTCATTCAGAGAGAAGTTTATTCTGAGAGCATTCAAGTTGCCACTACAGTGGTGTCCTAAGCAGAACGCTTATGGTAATACAGAGCCCACTGTCGTCACGGGTTTGTTTCTTCGAGTGTCTATTGCTATAGGCTAATGAGCGAATCCCAAGGCATAAGGTTCAGGCAAAATGTTAACACACAAGGTCTTTCCTCAGAAACCGTTTGGATTTCAATAGCACTGCTCTTGGTGTTACCATTGTTGATAATGTTGTGGTTGTGTTGCAGGGGTAAGGATATGAGGGAAAGAGCAGCATTAGCGGAGTGGTTAGTAGCACAAGCTGAGGGACAGATGGACTCATGTTCAAATCCTAGTGCCATCACTTCCTGCTGTGACCTTAGTGAAGTTACTTCACCTCTGTGAGCCTTAGTTTCATCAACCATAACATGAAAACGATAGAGTATTTTTTAAGATTAAATGAGATAAACCCGTAAAACATATGGCATAGTGCCAGACACAGTGCAAATGCTCAGCGAGTGATGATAGGTATTCATAAAAATGGATACAACAATTCTAAACAACTTTGTAGGTTTATTTTGAAACAACAATATTGATCAAATTTTGAAAACTAAAAAGACTGTTTCATGTCCCAGAAGTAGGCTGTCAGTCCTAGAGGTTGAAATTCTCTGCTGATTCACATAAAATTTGACTGTAATTTCCACCCCCTTCCTGCCCATTCCTGAGGGTGGAAGAACATGCCATATGGTCAGCCTTATCCTACAATCATGAGCTATAATGGGATTTACGTGCACCGAAGATTCATCTTCCGGGGAACAGCAGGATGGCTCCTCCAGATTTCCTCTCGATTGTGTGTGCAAACCAATAAATCATAGCCAGCATCACAAAGCCTGCCAGCCACAAAGAGGAATAAGGTAGTTCCTGGAAAGAATTAAGGATGATCAAGGGCCCTTCTCGGCTTCCTCTCACAGCTCACTCATCCTTTTCTCTGAGATTATAACTACATTTGTGAACCACCTGTGAATTTGGATCAAGTCTTATTTGTGAGTCTGTAGTAGCCAGCACACTACCTCAAACAGCAGTGTCCAGTGGAAAATATCATGCCAGCCACAATATCATTTAAACTCTTCTAGTAGCCACAATTTTAAAAGAAAC
Source organism: Sapajus apella (assembly GCF_009761245.1). Taxonomy (NCBI): domain Eukaryota; kingdom Metazoa; phylum Chordata; class Mammalia; order Primates; family Cebidae; genus Sapajus; species Sapajus apella. Next base: position 2,772,607 of record NW_022436985.1, read on the forward strand.
AGATAAAATTAATTTTAGTAATGTATTTCACTTAGTCCAATATGTCTAAACTATCATTTCAACAGTATTACCAGTATCGACAAGTATTAATGAAATACTTTTCATTACTTTTGTCATACTAGTTTTTCAGAGCTGGGGTGTGTACCCTTACAATGACTTCAGTTATGACCAGCCACAAGTCAAGTGCTTAAAAGCCTCATGTGGTTTGCGTTGGACAGATAGGCTCCAGAATAATAATGATAATAATGGAAGCACTGTTTCAATCATGCTTTATGTATTAAGTCATTCAGTCTTTGCAAGGACACTATGTGATGAGTGCTATGATTATTCCCATTTTATAGATGAAGAAATTGATAGCAAAGGGAGATAAAAAATCACCTGAGGTTATACAGCTGGCGTATGGAGCAGTGAGTCAGGTGAGCAGACAAGTCCACGTGTTTAACCAGCCCACTGGGTACAAAGAAGGGAGGGGGAGACAAGGATTTGCAGATCAGCTGGCAATTCACAAAAACATCTTATTCTCTACATGCATAATGTTTATAATTGGTGCAATGTCTCAGGCCTGTAATCCCAGCACTTTGGGATGCCAAGGCGGGAGGATCACTTGTGCACAGGAGTTTGAGACCAGCCTGGGCAAAATAGTGAGACCTCATCTCTAAAAAAAGCTCCCCCTCCAAAAAAAATAACCAAGTGTGGTGGTATGTACCTGCGATCCCAGCTGGGATCCTCCTGCCTCAGCCCAGAAGGCTGAGCTCAGGAGGTCAAGGCTGCAGTGACCCATGATCACACCGCTGCACTCCAGCCTAGGTGACAGAGTGAGATCCTGTCTCAAAGGAAAAAAAAAAAAAAAATGGGCCGAATGTGGTGGCTCACGCCTGTAATCCCAGCACTTTGGGAGGCCGAGGTGGGTGGATCATGAGGTCAAGAGATGGAGACCATCCTGGCCGACAAAAAGAAACCCCATTACTACTAAAAATATAAAAATCAGCTGGGCATGGTGGCACGTGCCTGTAGTCCCAGCTACTCACGAGGCTGAGGCAGAAGAATTGCTTGAACCTGGGAGGCGGAGGTTGCAATGAGCCAAGGTCGTGCCACTGCACTCCAGCCTGGTGCCTGGCAACAGAGCGAGACTCTGTCTCAAAAAAAAAAAAAAGAAAGAAAATTTTAAGTTCACTATTATTTATAATATAGAAGCATAAAAGGACCTTGGCTTCCTGCCTCTCTTCTTATGCTTGGTCTGCTCTAACCACACCCATTTCCTTGTTTCCAGAATGCAGTAGATTCATTTCACATAGAGGCTGTTTGCAACAACCGCTTCTTCCCACTTGGAACATTCTTACCCAAAGTCTAAAACTGGCATACTTTCTTCTTTCATTCAGATTTATGCTGAGATGTCACCCTACAGAGGGGTCTGTCTGTCCTGACCTCAACCCTGTCACTCGCCTAAACCTAATCCTGCTTTATTTTTCTCCGTAAGATTTTTCCTCATCATTATTTGTTTTCTTTCGACTTAACCACCTGCCATACCAGAATGTACGCTTCACAAGGACAGAGGCTTTCTTTTCTTTCTTGTTGTCTCCAGAGCCTAAAAGAAGTGTCTTGCCTGTGGCTGGTGGTAAATAAATTAAAACATAAATAAATGAAATAACATTGAATTAAATTGAAAGCACATGATGGGGAAAACTGATGATACTATTCAATTCAAATCATTTGTTCATTTAATAAAAATGCTTTTTCCCCAAGGAATTCAAGAACATCAGGTAGCTGGACTTGATTGCCTCTGTGCTCCCACTCTTCTCGCCCCCATGGCATTCTTATACTTACTATGTTTCTGCATAGCACTTCTCACCTTCTAACCCATCATACATTTACTTATTTATTAGTTAATGGTTTGTGTTCTGTTCCCGCTCACCCACTTAGAAAGTAAGGTCTACATAGGCAAAGATACGTGTTTGGTTTTTTCACTGATGAATTCAAAATGCCTAGGATGATACTTGTCACAATGTAGGGACTCAAGAAATATCATAAAGGAATGAATGAATTGGCATTTCTATATTTAAGTATCTACAGTTAGATATGTATGTAATCTCATGAATTATTGTGTTGGTTCACATGTGCAGAAGTCCTGACTTGCGGCCTCATGTTCTGCTTTTTTATTTTCCACCTGTCTATTCTAGTTGGCATAAGACAAAATTAATTACACAATTTAACAAAAATAATGCATTTCTTTAAACAAGCGTCCTGAAAGATGTAGGTCATACTATGAACAGTTCTAGTAGCCTGATGCCAAATGTCTTGCTAGAATTCAGAAGGCTCCCCCGTACATCAGAATAGATGGTGTCTCTTTCCTAAGGTACATTTCTGAATTGTGGCCTGATACCTTGCATAACAACCATTAAGGCCTACATTAATCCAATTATAAGTAATAGAGGCCATATTTTGAATTGGATAAGATTAAATACGTACTTTCAACATTTTTAGATAAGGGAAAAACATTTAAACAATAAATTAATTAATCTTTTTTATATAAATCTTGAAAGTTATCTTAGTTTATCATGTTATTCCTATTTCAAGATTAAATATTACAACGCACACCTTTGTCAGTCTATAGTTTTTCAAACATATTTGCTTTTGTATATAGGCAGAAGTTCCCAAGTTTCATGCATGCCCCACAATTTCATAGGCATTTATAGCTCATATTTATTCTGAGAGGTAGACAACCAATTCATAGAACACAGCCTCATAAGTCATATTTGGGGGGAAATCATCTATACATATGTTATAGGCAGGGCTGGTAACCCACTGGACAAAAATGTGTTATTAAAGTATGTTTTATGCTGTATGAAAGGTGAAGTTTATGGCTAAAATGCTTATTTGCAAGAAAACAGCATGTCTGCAATCATTGCATTCTTTTTTTGTACTCTGTGAAAAGAGCCTTAACTTTTTGGTTTGTCAGGTTCCTCATCCATAAAGTTGGCATGTTTCTTATTATTTATCCCTAAGACATACCTTAAAAAACATTGTGATGACATATAATCATTTTTTTTCTGAAACTAAAGATGTAGTGTGAATATAAAAGAGTGGCTTGTATGGATTTTTTTTCCTCCCTCTTTTCTGTAGTGGATGTCATTTGGAGTGCTAGCTGTAAAATATTTATTTTAAAAAAAACTCTTTAACAAGACTATCTGAATACAAATGTGTTTGTTTGTCCTATAAATGCACAAAAGTCAAGAAATAACAAAGAATGACTGAAATTGTCCCTCCGTTCTAAAGACGCTTTGTTCCCTGGAGTTTCTCCCATTTAAATGATCTCAGTGCAGTAAGTGTTAGCCAGGCCTTGGCACGACTGAAGAAATTACCAAGCTTAACCTTCTGCTGACTTGCTGCAGATCATTCTAACCTCTCTTCCTGGTTATAAGTTATGATATTACAAAAGTCTTTGTGGTAAATTCCTAAGAGAGAACAAAAACTTTATCCCTTACAAAAGCAAAATGAGGTTATAAAATAACAGGACAAAAATCAAAATCTATTTTCTTTATTCTTTCTTCTCTAAAGTCGTCTCTGTCCTAGTAGCTAACGTTTAAGGCATGCTTACTGTGTGCCTAACCCTGTTAGAACACCCTTGTTCATGTTAACTATCATAATCCTCATACGACATCCTATGAGGGAAGTTTTGTTATCTTCATTTTATAAATAACAAAACAGAATCATGGAAATATTCCGAACTTGCCCATATCAGCTGTTTAGGAAATACTGAATCTGAGTTTTAAACAAACTTTTCTCTTAATAGTCCAGTTCTTTGCACACAGTTGCAAAAAAGTAACAATTCTCAACTTTTCAAACTATAGAGGGAACTGCATGTAGTTGATTTTTCTTTGTTTTATGGTTTACAATATTTGAGAAAGAAAGATAAGTAAAAAAAAAATGCCACCCAGCTTTTTATTTCTTTAATTTTTTTTTTTTTTTTTTTTTAGAGACAGGGTCTTCCTTGTCACGCAGATGTGAGCATAGTTCACTGCACCCCTCACTTTCTGGGCTCAAGCGATCCTCCCACCTCAGTCTCCACAGTAGCTGGGACTACAGATACCTTCTACCACACTCCACTAGTTTTTGTATTTTTTGGAGAGATGAGGGTTCTCACTTTGTTGCCCAGGCTGGTTTCAAACTCCCTGGCCTCAAGCGATCCCCCACCTTGGCCTCTCAAAGTTCTGGGATTAAAGGCATGAGGCACCGCACCCAGCTTCAATTTTTAAATGTACTATATCCTTTATATTTACAAACCACAATAAGAGCTGCTTAGCATAATAATATTTTTCTTTATTTTAAAAAATTCCAGCAAAAATTAGATACTCTATTCCTGGAAAAGAAAACCATAGCTCACATTTCAGGGTTCTGTGGCATTAACTCAGGCATTTTTCACTTTTAATAAATGCCCAAAGCTCTGAAGGCTAATCTAGTTCTTCCAAAATATGCTTCACTGGTTGGTTCACAGCAGTTATTTTCTGTTAACAGCCAGAATTGGTGATTTAAGCATAAATTCTACTCTGCTATGACAACATAATTAGCTTCTTCCATCATTATTGGAGGAAAGATACATTTTTTTTCCCTTTAAGAACACAGTATTATTACTTTGAGCAACCATGAAATTATTTGGTAGAGGAACACTTTGAAAATATATTAAAACAATTTTTTTAAAAAATTTAGAATGTGTTCATCACCTTTGTTCATTGAATGTGTAAAATAATTAACTGAAAAGCGATTGAAAGTATGAAAATGTGAATCATAGTACAGCAGCTGTATTTGCTTAATGCAGGGTCAGGCCTGGGTCAGAAAGTGCATAAGTTGGCCAGCAGCAGATAACAACATGAAGCTCTTCTAAGTATAGAATTTCCATAGATTGAGAGCCATTTTGTCAAGACCAGTTCCACTTGGGAAGCAAGAAGCTTATTTCTGATATTTGGAGTTTGGCTTCTTAGTAAAATTTAAAGAAATAAATATCCATGTAACCATCAACTCTGTGAACACTTGACAGCAATGCTGATTTGGGGGCTGGATCAAGTGGGTATGTAAATGAGAACATTGATGGAGGACTCTTTAGGTAATTGCACTGTCCTGAGTTTTTAATGTATGTTACCTTTTAAAATTTTCACAATAACCCTATATAATAAGTACTTGAATTATCTTCATTTTATGGATGAAGAAATGAAAACATAGCAATCTCAGTAAGTACAGAACCAAGATTAAACTATGGCAGAGTGGATCCAGGCTCCATGCTTGTATGCACAGCGGTAGGATAGACAATGACCCCTAAAGGCATCAGGTCCTATCTCTGGAATTTGTAAATATTACCTTATGTGGAAAAAGGATCTTTGCAGATTTGGTTAAGGATCTCGAAATGGGGAGATTTTCCTAGATTGCCCAGGTAGACTTTAAATGCCATCACAAATGCCTTATAAGAGAAAGACAAAGGGAGATTGACACAGATTGAAGAAGCGAATGCAGTGTAACCACGAAGGTAGTGATTAGAGGAATGTAGCCACAAGCCAAGGAATGCTGGCGGCCCCTGGAATCTGGGAGAGACAAGGCATGGTCTCTCCCAAGAACCTTCAGAGGGAGCATAGTCCTGCTGTCCCTTCGATTACAGTTCAGTGAAACTGATTTCAAATTTTTGGCCTTTAGAACTTTAGAGTGAATATATTTCTGTTGTTTTAAACCAGGAAGTGTGTAGAAATTTCCACTGGAAACAAATACAACCGCTATGCAGCATTCATTTTTCAGCAAATTCACATGATGGAATAACCCACTTCTAAATAGCTGGTGAGCTTGAACAAGTGAGTTAGCCTCTCACCATTCTAGTTATATAATTTGTAAAGTGAGGGAGTTGGACTGTGTGACTTGTAAGACATTTTATAGTTATACATCATAGGGGAAATTGTTCCCAGGCCTTCAGTAAAGGTAATTGCCAGATTATTTTGGGAATTGAATTTAACTCAGCATTTAAGGAGCTACTATGTACTCAGCACCAAGCGCCAAGATTTACTTGATCTCAAATAATTTTTAAAAATTTTAAATGCAGCATTCAAGGCTGGGATTAAGTTTGTGTTTGGAGGTATAACTAAGCAGGGACATGATATCAAATAGACACATGGTGATAACTGTGCAGACACATTCCATATCAGGAGTTATGTGCGGTGAACTCTAGGCTGAGGATGCAAATGCATTGCATCTTGACTGCTAATTCCTGCTCCGCTGTGGCCTCCCAAAGTCCTATGTTGGAGCAGAGCCTGAAGCTAAATCCAGACTCTGGAGAAAAGAGTATCATGGTCAATTAAGTATAGATCATGAATTGAAAGGGAATACAGGGGTTCCAAATATTTGCCATTCCTACTCTAAAGAATAAGAATTAAGATCATAACCACTCTTAACTGTTTCCTGCTGTACCTGAAAGCAATTGTAGAAATGACAACATTGGTTCAGAAAAGAATGTAGGGGCATTTTTATTCTAAGTAGTCATCAAGAATGACAGAAATGACTGCAAAGTGTCAAGAAGCTTTTCCTTTTCCCAACTCGGGTGCTAATGGTTTACATTTATTAAAAATGTCAACTAATCTGATGTGCCCACATTTATTGCCTAACATTCTTTTGGAAAGCAGGAAAGGGAATATAAGTAAATAATTTAAAAATACTGATTTATGAAGTGTTATTTATGCAATCCTACTAACAAAAACAGCTTTACTCACCAACATCTCTGGTTGGCTTTCTTGGTTAAGTGTCTGAAAGTCAGAAGCAGAAGGCTCTGGGGATTTTCTCTGAGGTGAGAGAGAGCCCACAAGAAACATTAAGGTCACTCGACACTTTCAGCATTGAACTTTCTGGACCATTGGTCTCAAAGTGTCAGTCCGCAGGCCCAATATGGCATCCCAGTTTTTTGGTTTAGTCCTCGAAATATTGGCCCACACAAGTATTTTGATAAAGTTTTCAGTAGCTGACAACATATACAGTTTGAAAAAAAAAATCACATAAATATCCATATTACCAACTTCTGTTAGTCATCAAATATGGGGTCTGTGGCCCACTGAGCCTGCATTTATTGGCAACGTGCAGCCAGAGCTAAGCAACAAGAGTAAAGAGAAAGCTGACTGATTGGTTTTGTGCCCCTGTCTCCATTAAAAGTTAGAAAAAAAAGACAACCCAGGAGGGTGTCATGTTTCAAGAAAAAAATTCTTATGCGTAGCTTTCTCCCATTTGTGTTACCTGAATGATCCTTAGAGACGTATGAAATTCAAGTCCTGTGCTAGACAATGTCAACCTTCAGCTGGTACAAAAATGAGCTCTGGGACACTGTGGAAACACCAGTAGGGACCCACTGTAAGCCAGGCATGTAGAGCCACAGTGCAGAAGCAGATCTGCGTGGCTCACGCGGCCTCCTACAGCGCCCACAGCCTCCTGCGGCACCCACAGTCCCGAGCATATCTTGGAGTTCCACAATCAGTGAATCACCTCATTAACCAGTGCTCCTCAGATTTAAGTGCTATGCAGAAAACACACCTGTGGAGTCTGTTAAAACTGTAGATTCCCAGGGCCCAACCTGAGGGTAGAATCTGTATTTTAATCAAGCACAGCAGGGTAAAACCTGCCTATCTCTTCATGAAATATCACCTTCAGTTATTAGCCCTCCCAATTGCTTTGTCTCACTTGGTTAGGTTTATTTTGATTAATAGGGATAACAGTAAATATATAACCTAATAAAATTTATTACTACTTTGGGGAAAAAGTAGATTGGGGGTTATTATCTTTTGGACACTTACTATATGCTAGGCATGTGCTTTGAATTTTATAGGTGACCCTTCCTATATAACCCTGTGAAATGATACCCATTTATCAGCTGATGAAACTAAGGCAGGAAGAGGCTAAGCAATGTGCTCAAGGTCCAGTGGATAGTCAAGTGGTAGAGTCAGGACCTAAACCCAGGGTTGTGTGTGCCAAAACCTTGCTCTCAGCCACACTGTTAGCCTACCCAGTGGCTTTCAGACCTATTTGACCTGCAATAAAAAACAGGTTGATATCACAATCAATTAGACACCCGAATCCTTACACACAAAAACATATGAGTGTACCTACATATATACATCCATAAGACTATGTATGATATATATTGATACCTTCTGTTTATCCAATTTCATATTTTTTAATGCTAGATTTTAATCCACTGAATAGATTTTATAACCCTCTAAAGGGTCATGACACTCAGTTTGAAAAACTGCAATAAACCAGAAATTCTGTAAGAATAATAAGGAATACTAGATACTATAGTTTATGGACCACATGGCCAAAGTGTGTATGAGAAAGATGTGTACAAAATTCATGCATATAAGTAATCACCTTTCATTGCAGAACTGTCTGAGTAATAATAAATGTAATTGTAATAATTTACATATTTTATGCTTTATAATCTTCCAAACTTTTCAGATTCATTATCTATTTTAATATTCACAAAACCTGATGGAGACTAAAAAAATAAACCAACAGTAATAATGTAACATTTCATTTATATCTCATTCTGTGGAATTTAAGGATTTAGATTTCTGCTAGAATAGTCTATTGAAGTATACCTATTGGAGAATTACTTACTGCATACTATCAGTCTGTCACATCACCAATATTTTGTTTTTATTACAAAAAAGTTATTCTGTGCTTAATAATGGATAGAAAATAATAGAAATATTCTATTCTAATAAGTAAATCTTTCTGCATAATGAAATATCATTGGTGAGACAATAAATATTTTTAATAAATGTAAATCATTTTTAAAATGGAATAAAAACATGCTTACCTTATTCAAGGCAATGGTATCCACAACCTACCTGCTTAACATCACAGGGAAATCGTTTTGCTGGTATTTTCTCCTATTCTTCTAAAATTAGCAGGGCTCACAGGTAGAGAGATGTTAATATGACCCGTGATACCAGAGCCTCGGCTTTCCTGTTATAGGCCACACTCACCCTTTTCAGACAGTGACAGGCAAAGTTGCTCAAGAAATAGCACTGGGAAGAGGCAGTTCTGCCCCTTTTTTAAATGTGCACATTGACATGATGGGCTCCTTCCAAACTGTGTTGGGTAGCCATTTCTCTCCGCTGTCCCCTCTGTCCCATGGAGACAGAAATAATTCTTAGCATATTTACAATCATTGGGGCTTTACTTTTCATCTGCTTTTGTGGAGTATATTATATTACTCTCCAGGATTTACACAAAGAATTTGCTAATTTTTTTAATAAGAAAAAATTCCTGTAACCCACTCCTCTCCCTAGTTTCTAACTCTTGTGCACACATGTAGCTCCAAGTGTTCAAAAACTTCTGTGAAAATTATTCTTTGTAGAATATTATAAGCTGTTGTCTTCAAAGATGCATCAACTCCTTGACTTTTGAAACATAATTTCATCTGTTATTTCTCTTGGACACATAATTACAACCAAGAATTATCTTCTTCTGCAAATGATAAGCTTTCCCCCCTTAAAATGTATATTTCAATCTTAGTCTGTTCAGTAATAGCTCCTTAGAGCAAAAGTATCCTTCAGAAGCATCTAGTGATTTATTTTCATTTCATAAATGTGGAAAATGAAGGACAGAAAAGTTCTGTCTCCCAGTTAGTCTTCTTTTCTGCTAACCACATTGTCACAAAGCAGAGCTAATGTTTGCAGAATGCCACGAATTCGTGTATTCGGCATCGCAGCTAATCTGTAACCACAGTATATTGTGCAGAAAAATAAATCATTGAAAGCATCAAAATTCTACCCCCCAAAAATGAGACCTTGTGTGCACATGTGTGTGTCCAAAGGGACTTTCTTTGGTTATGTGTAAATGGTAAATAGAAATCCATATTGTTTCAGGTCTGATTCTACATCTGCTCATTGGATTTCAGTGTATGGATTTAGTAAACCAATATTCATGTTCTTAAGTAAACATCTCTCCGAGTGCATATATATGACGACAGCTTTTAATTGGCAGAATCAGTGACTAAATTAGAGGCATGCCAACCAAGTTGACTTTGCAAAAGTAATCTTTTGCAAATTAATGAAAGGACTTCATACTTATTTCAGTGGAAGTCTTATAACTAATGGAAAGAAAGCAGAAATGTAGAATCCTAAAGGTCTTCCAAGGGCAGAAATTCATCTTTTTTTTCTGACAAGAATGCCCACATTATTCTGAACCATTCTGTTTTACATCTAATTCCTAGCTGACAAGTGTCCGTTTTTCATTCTTATTCATTCATCACCCTTGTGTTCACTCTGCCTGCAAGGCATCTGACCTGCCTTCTATCACATCTTTCCAATTGATAAAAGATATGCTTAAAATCTTATCTCTCCTCCCCTCGCAGGGTAGTGAGGAGGCATGCTGAAATATGCGGCCTCTGTGCTGCCTGGCCGTGATATATCCTATGCTCATTACACAACCTGAAAGCCAGAGAGGAGGTTTTATGGCAGGAATTAAAAGTGTTTTTCAGGAAGAAGTATTGCCTTGTGGGGGGTTCCATGTGAGATCATTCTAGAAATTAGATCAAATTTATACAGAGTTTAAAGCCAACCCTTTAAAATAATTCTGTGGTATTCAATGATGGTTTAGTTAAACCCGTCTTTTGAAGTAGATGACTGTGTTTGTCACCATTCTCAATTAAGAAACAAGGGTCTACATAAAATGTGCCTTCATTTTATGTAGAATCAGAAAACTGTGCCAAAAGTTGCGCCATATTCTGAGTGGAATTACAGCATGCTGCATTCAAACCCACTGCCCATTAATGGTGCCACTAACTTCTGTCACCTTAAAATTTTAGAAATGAGTAGTAGATACTGCTGGGACTTAGAAAACAATGCCCCAAAATGAAGCACTCAGAAGCAAAAGATTTTCTCTGACTTTCTTACCTCCTGTCTCTCACTCCATTCTTCCTCAAGGCCAGCCATGGCAAAGATAATCCCCTTAGTCCAAAACTGAAAAATATTCTAAATTTCCATCCTCCTTTTTCTATAAAAAGTGGCCATAAAAAATTTACCTAACCTACCTCGTGAGATCATGGGTCATGAGACCACCATTCCAGAGAGGGTCCTGCTCGACACCCAGATGAAGGAATGAATGAATGAATGCTCAGAGAGGCTGGGAAGAATCTAGTCTTGCTGGGTTTCACCTCTCAGTCTATTAGCATTAGCTTATATCCTTTCTGTCCTATCACGTTTCTATACGGCTGACCAGACTTTGTTGAACAGAAGCATAAAAATGGATAATTATCCCTGGGTCTTTGCATCTTCATTCCAAAGGCTCCCATGTGTACCTTTGTCTGTCTTCTCTCCAATTAATCTGCCTCTTTTGACTTAGTCGATTTCCCAGTGAACCTTCAGAGGGTGAAGGAGAACTTCTCCCTCCGCCCCTACAGTGCCCAGAATGGTCATTTCCCCACTTCCTGGTTACTCCTCATCACAGCTTGGCTTCTGCTCCCCCTTCACTCCTATGCTTCCCAGACCAATGACTTCTCTCCTTTGAGTACTTCTGAGTCCTTCACTGCATTTCTCCTATTGACCTCTCCACTTTTTAAAACTTCATTTTCCTCTTGGCTGCTCTGACACTAATTTCCTTGTGTTTTTGCCTACTGCTTGGCTGACAGCTTTTCCTCTTGAATGTTACTGTCCTATTTCCTTTATGCTCCAGTCTCTCCCTGATGATGCCATCTGTTTCCAGTGCTTCCGCAATTGCTTAGTTGGTGCAGCACAAAAAAACCTACCAGGCCTTCTTTTCCAAGCCCTAGACCTGTGGTTATCAACTGGGCATGATTTTTCCCCTTAGGAGACATTTGGCATTGTCTGAAGGCACTTATTTTGTTAAGGTTGGGATGGATTTCTAATGGCATCTGGAAGGTAGAGTCCAGGGATGTTGCTAAGCATCCTGCTATGCAAAGAACAACTGTACCACAAAGAATGACCCAGTCCCAACATTAATAGGGTTGAGGTTTAGAAATCATGATCTAGACTACTACACTTCTCAATTTGATTTTTTTCAGGGATATGCCAAACGTAACATGTACCAAAGTGAATTTATCTTTTTTTTTTTTTTTTGAGACAGAGTTTCACTCTTGTTACCCAGGCTGGAGTGCAATGGCGCGATTTCGGCTCACCGCAACCTCCGCCTCCTGGATTCAGGCAATTCTCCTGCCTCAGCCTCCTGAGTAGCTGGGATTACAGGCACGCGCCACCATGCCCAGCTAATTTTTTGTATTTTTAGTAGAGACAGGGTTTCACCATGTTGACCAGGATGGTCTCGATCTCTTGACCTCGTCATCCACCCACCTCGGCCTCCCAAAGTGCTGGGATTACAGGCGTGAGTCACCACGCCCGGCCTGAATTTATCTTTCTCTCTGCTTCCCTGCCCAACTTGATACTGTACTGTACCAAGTTAATGATGCAGTAGCTAAGAATTTAGCATTATCTTTGCCTCCTGGCACTCTCCAAATACCTACATCTTCCTCAAGGTATGATCTATTTATTTCTAGAATGCTTCCTCCTATCCCGTCCACTATCACTAGCTGAGTCCAGGACCCCATCATCCATCACGATTTATTCAAATGAGTCCCTAACTTCAGACTCTTCACCACTGCCTCAATCCATCAGTCACTCTGCTACACACTCTTGGTCTCTGCTCTTGCTCCTTTGCTCAGAAGCCTTTGAGGATTTGCCATTCCATAGCATGACAGAAAGGCTTTTCATAAGCACACCTCAGCTTACATTTCTAGTCTTCTTTCTGTACATCTTGTAATCTTGATCCTAAGCACCTAATAAAATGTCTGCCACATGGAGACAATGAAGAATGTTAAATTGCTCAATTTGGATACATATATGCCTTTCTTTTTCTTGTTCTTATCCCTCATTTTGTGATACCTTGATTCATTTAAATCAGAGTGAGTCAGTATGCTATTTAATTTGAGAACTCATTCCAATTATTATGTCTTTGCCCTACCCCACATCAGGCAGCAGTTCCTCAGGATCACTTTTTACAAACAAGATATACCTTGTCAAGAACATTTTAGCCCATGAAAGTTATTCACTGCTGCTCTTTTTATTGGTATCTTGTGTTTCATCAAATTTTATCTCAGTGCAGATCAAAAACCAACAGAAACCACCACATCAGAAGAGAAAATTTTTAATGTTTCCTTTGGAAGAGTACAAATTAACCAAAAGAGATGTCAGGGGGATGTGTGGGGTGGCAAAATGTAAAAAAATCCATATCAGCAGGTTCTAAGGCAGCCATTGATTATTATGCTTTGAGGCTGTAGGTAATTTGGTCAACATGTTTTTTGGATGTAAGACAATTACATGGTTTAGATAACATTAAAGTTATGATAACTCTGTGGATTCCAAATGTTCATTTCTTTTTGTTGTTGTTGTTGATGAGATGGAATCTCGCTCCATCACCCAGGTTGGAGTGCAGTGGTACAATCTCTGCTTACTATAACCTCCACCTCCCAGGTTTAAGCAACTCTCCTGCCTCAGCTTCCCTAGTAGCTGGGACTACAGGTGCATGCCACCATGCCTAGCTAATTTTTGTATTTTTAGTAGAGACGGGGTTTCACCGTGTTTCCCAGGCTGGTCTCAAACACCTGACCTCAGGTGATCCACCCACCTTGGCCCCCCAAAGTGCTTGGATTACAGGTATGAGCCACCGTGCCCAGCCCCAAATGTTCATTTTTGCAATATACTCAGTGTCTTAACAATCAAATTAGAAGCATTTTTCTGATGGAAATTCTGTCATATTTGGGGATCTCTTATCTTGTCCCAGACCCTCATAGATCTATAATTTTCTCACAACCCCTATTGTCTTTAGAGTTTTCTTCTGCCAAGAAATTAAACAAAATGGCAAGTGTGTAACAATGCAGTCTTTTCTTAGCACATTTTCCAGGTGCTTTCTGGTAGAGTTCTATTAGGGATACACCTCGAGAGCAGGGGTCCGAACCCCTGGGCTGAGAACCGGTCCTTGGTCTGTTAGGAGCCAGGTCGCTCAACAGGAGGTGCGTGGCAGGCTAGTGAGCATTACCACCTGAGCTTTACCTACTGTCAGATCAGTGGCAGCATTAGATTCTCACAGGAGCATGAACCCTATTGTGAATTACGGATGTGAGGGATCTAGGTTGCACACTCCTTATGAGAGTCAAACTAATGTTCGATGATCTGAAGTGGAACAATTTCATACAAAAACTATCCCACCACACCCCCACTCCAGTGGTCAGTGGAAAAATGATCTTTCATGAAACCGGTCCCCAGTGCCAAAAAGGCTGAGGGCCACTGCTCTAGAGTCTCCGGGTTGCCACTCGTTAGTTCAATCCACTGCAATGCTGCTTTCAGATTCTTATGTCTTTATCAGGGACCTGGGATGACAGAACAGAGACATTAATTTTTTATTAAAATTCGCTGGGTAAAATTCTAATAACTTTTTATTGGAAAGAACCAAACTGTACATGCATGAAATAAAATTTTTGTAGGCTTTTTGAAAAAATGCTACTTCAAAGTTCTATGACCTAAATTAATTTTTTAACTCTAGAAATTAGATTAAATGTAGAATTTAAAGCCAAACCACTAAAACAAAATAATTATATGGTATTCAGTGATTATTTAGTTAAACCTATTTCCTGAAGCATGTGCCCCTAATGTGTTTAAAATGACAAACTGGTTTCCAGCATTTTTGTGTCCATCTAACAACAGTTTGTAAAACTCAGCTGCATATTCCTGTATCAGCTGTAGCTACATAAATACATAATTAGGTGCCTGGGATATTTGAGCAGAAATGACGAGTCTCCTAATTGAAGAATGGCCACATGAATAAATGTAGCGATATCTTGGGACTCTTGTCTATATTCTTTTCTCTGCCTTATACTTGAGACACCCAAAGAAGTTATGTTTCTTCCTAACAGATTCCAGCATTCTCTTTTCCACTTTGAAACAGAAACAGACTTAGAGTATTGATCAAAAGATTCCAGAGTGACTGGAGCTTCAATAGTATCCATTGTGAGAAAACAGGAAAATAGATATGTACGTAAGGGACTCTGTAGGTATAAGAATCATGAGAATGAGGTTCTTATGATTTAAAACTGTGATCATCATAATTGATCGAGAAATACTAATAAATTAATGCACTTCATTAATTGTTCAAATGAAGACTTCCAAAGATTGATGTTTAAGGTAGGAACAGTTTATAGCTTCTGAATTTCATAATTTATACCCCAAAATATAGACACCAGATTATAGTAAAGTACTAACAACATGGAGTTAAACAAAAATGCAAGGCCAGGCACCATGGCTCACACCTATAGAGCCAGCATTTTGGGAGGCCAAGGCAGGAAAATCACTTGAAGTCAGGAGGTTGGGACCAGCCTGGGAAATATAGTGAGACCCTATCTCTACAAAAAAATAAATAAAATTAAAAATAAATAAAAATAGCCAAGCACAGTAGCATGCACCTGTAGTACCAACCACTCAGAAAGCTGAGGCAGGAGGATCACTTAAGCCCAGGAGTTCAAAACTGCAGTGAACTATGATCATACGACTGCACTCCAGCGGGGAACATGAAGTGAGACCCTGTATAAAAAAAAAAAAAAAAAAAGCACAGATAAAATACTAAGCCGAAAATGTTTTTGTGCTTTCTGTAAATGAATAAATGTTATTTAGTTTTAGTTTTGACATATATTTTGTCACGTGTGCTTTCCAGATCTACGGAAGACATTTGAGCAGGAACCCCTAGGAAAAGAAGTATCCTTGGAACAAGAAGTCTTACTCCAGTGTCGACCACCTGAAGGGATCCCAGTGGCTGAGGTGAATAGCAATTCTTTGCATTTAGCGATTGGCACTAAGTTATTCTAACAGGGGCCTAATCCATGGCTAATGGTGCAGTGAATTAGGGTATGGCATGATGAATGGATGGTAATGGAGTTCTAACTGCCTGCTGCTGGCAAAATAGATTGATTGGGAACTGATTAATGACTTGGGAGTCAATTAGAATGCCCCATTGGACAAAGCCACAGGCAGCTTGGTTTAATTTTGTCATTCTCTTTCAAGAAATCAGAAATACTGCTTTATTTTATCTGGCATTTATCCTAGAGAGAGATGGTATGACTTAACAAAGTGCCATGAATTTTATTATTGTTCTTGCTGATATGCAAAAAATGTGAGTGTAAGAAGAGTGTGTGTTTTTCTGTGTCTGTGAGCCTGTGCACTTTACATGTGTATTTTTCATTCTGTGATATAGTTATAGACATACCTGAAAGCCATGCCCACACACCTTGCGTAATAACATGTTTTAGGAGTAACAGGTGTCAATTAGTTTCATCCTATAACCTTTCCATCAAGTCCTTTATTTTTCATTTTTGGGTTTCTGCTAGAACAAAGCCTATTAGTTGCTAGTGAAGTATTACAAATCAGATGCATACCATGACTTTTCATTAGCACCACACAATACCATGCCCTTTGAAAATAACTCTCTTTGGGGAAGAGGACTCTGTGACCCAGAAGAGATTGCAAGCACTCACCATCATCTCAGACCACACTATTGAGGAAAACTAATACTCTGTCTTTCCTTTGTTAACAAATAAATCCTAAACTCTGAAAAAAATTACCCTTTACATGATTAATAGCAGACGTCCTTATATGCATCTGACACTATTGTCCTAACTGATTCCTGTCCTACAAGCCCAAGTGCACATTGATTTGACAAGTGGCATAGTGGCCAGTTTGGTGGCAGTCTTCACTGGCCTCCAACCTACGTTGAGTAATTTGAAAGTTTTACTCTGTATTGCACGTGTTGAAAGAGGCATATTTCAGTTGTTGCAATTTGGACTTCTATATGGGTCCAATGTATATGAATTTTAAAAAATTAAGCCCTGAAGTTGTGCCTGTGTATGAAAGTGAAAAAGTAATACTATTGAGACTTTCAACATTGTCCAAAAGCAATTAATAACTTGTAATATACTTAGTATTTTATTTCTCATAGTTTTTCCATTTTTCAGGAAGTAAAGATGGGGTCAGGTAGTTAGCTGGTCCCCTGACAACAAACTCAAACATCTGATTGTTCTTTTATTAATAATAAAAATTAAGTAATTGAAAATTTATGTAGAGTCCTTATGAAGTAATTCCATCTTTCTATCATGGCCATTTATATCTCTATGAGTCAATGCAAAGAACTCAAAGGAAATTTTAATGAAATTCCTTTTTTTACTTTGAAAGAGAGCTATTTTTTTACCACTAATTGGCATCTCATGCCAATCGTATCAGAGACTTTGCATGATAGTAGCTATTTCATTCAATGGCATCAAAACCTTATCTTCCAGCACTAAGACACGGTATGATTTAGTATGACTAGGAAGATGGAAACTCTTCTCTATTCAGTATTTCATTCTGGTAATTACAGTAGTGTATCTGTCTTCTTAATGGTATTTCTAAAATTTTAATGCACACCTCCTCCATTAAACCACCTTAATAAAGACCAAAACAAATCATGAACAACATGGGTATCCATAGCATCATTTTTGCTCCAGGCTTATAAAAGGTAACTGATCCTTGCAAAGACTTTAGGTGAGGAGATCTTAATAATTTCTTCATTTTTTTCAGCCTCCTCAGCCAAGTAGTTCAGTTTGTCATGGAGTAAAGATTCATGACTGCAAACTAATTGGCTGTGAATTCTATTTGTATCATCACTAGGGAAGAGACCAATTAAAACTTGGCAAGCTCAAAAATCATATACCCATTTGACATTCAAAGAACTATATTTAATGCACTTTTATTTTTCATTTTCTTAAGTCAGAAGAGAGATCAAACACACATGCTCCAGAGCAGGCTAATAAATTCCTGTGTAGACTCTTTTCAACACTATTAAAATCACCAAGATCAGAAAGCTAATGAATACCTTAACATGACATATTACGACTGCCATTTGCTCAAGAGGAGCACATAAATTAAAAAAGAAATGGATGAAAGGTAACTTAGTGAGTTAAAGGATTATACAGTCATTTTCATTTTAATATAAATGCATCCATTATTTAATGTTTATTTGTTTAAAGAATCTTCACGCATAAAAATAGGACAAAGTGAAATATTGATCTGAAAGGAAAACCAGCAGGTAAAACTCATGTGTTTTGTAATAATTAGGATCAGTCTTTGGGAGATGACGCCAACCTGCATTTGTGCTCCTTTTGTCTCCAAGGCAAATGATTCCAAGAAAGAGTCAGACAGAGTATGTTCAATGAACATATGGCTGATTGTTTCAATTGATCTCTGTTTTATAAGCATATGTCTAGTTCCATTGAGGAAGTAGTCAAGTATATTCTTTGCAGAATGTCAGGAGGCAGTAATTCCTTTTCTCTCCAAATCAATAAGTTTTTCAAGAACTCAAGTCTTAGTTTTGATATACCACATTGGCTACAAATAATGGCATAGGCATTTCTAAGGTAATAACATTTCACTTCTCCCCTATTTTGGCATCCTATAATCTCCACAATAGAAGGTTTTCTAATGTTCTTACAGAATGCCAGGTTTAAACACATACATCACCATTTTTTACTTTGGTCAAGGTATTTAAAAACCGAAGTTTCTGTAATCATAAAGGGGAGATAATAATAGAATAGCGTCTATGCAGAATGTGGGCATGAGGTTTAAATGAGACAGTACATGCAAACCACCTAGAACATGTCAAAAGCAATCAAGAAACATTGGCCACTGTTAGTACTATTATTGCAATTTTTTTAGTTCACACAAGACCAAACTCAACCTCTTGGATTTAAAATTCTTACTGAGTACCTTGCCCCTCTTCCTGGCACTGTGGAGTATGCAGAGGGGAAGCTTCTGTTCTAAGAATCACCAAGATACTCTCCTATATTCTCTAGTCAATTGCTTGGGTTGGAGTCCACACGTGCTACAAATGAAGACGATATTGTGAGCTTTAAAATCAGAAACAGTCTTTCAGCAACACTACCAAATAGTTGGTTAATGAAACTATCTGTAGCAAGTTGTGATCTGCGGCTGCCCTTACCCTGATCTTTTGTTTTGTTTCGTTTCGTTTCGTTTCGTTTGAGATGGAGTCTTGCTCTGTCGCCCAGGCTGGAGTGCAGTGGCATGATCTTGGCTCACTTCAACCTCTGCCCCCATGGGTTCAAGCATTTCTCATGCCTCAGCCTCCTGAGTAGCTGGAATTACAGGCGTGTGCTATCACGCACTGCTAATTTTTGTATTTTTAGTAGAGATAGGGTTTCACTATGCTGGCCAGGCTGATCTCAAAGTCTGGGCCTCAGGTGATCTGCTCACCTAAGCCTCTCAAAGCGCTGGAATTACAGGTGTGAGCCACCATGCCCAACCCCTTCCCCTGGTCTTTAAATTTACTATTGTTCATTTAGTCCTTATGGTCTCAAGACACTGGACTGTCCCTTGCATTTTCTCCCAAAGAGGAAATTTATGCTGAGACTACTCTTGGTAGATCTCCTTTCAGAGCCCAAGGGAAGAGAGTGGCAAAGAAAGTCTCAGAGGAGGAAGAGGCCCACCGAGGATTCCTTATACTTCTGTTGACTAAGCCCTTTCAAATATGAAAACAGGGGACCCTAGGGATGAAGCACAAGCATTTCAGAACTCTAGGCTGGGCTCCTCCTTCCTCTGTCCTCTCTAAAGTCCTTTCTTCATATCTAGGGATTTTATTCCAGATATTTAATAACTGCATGGCTTTCTTAGCACAAGAGAAGATTCTTGGGGGCCTAGTGCTATATCAGATATAAACCCTTTAGCCATGGGGCACAGGATATCCAGGAATCCCAGGGAGCCACACAGGGCCTAGAGGTGAGGGGCACTCAGTTATTTAGCAACAGATACAGAACTGTTTTCACACTGAATACCTGGGATGGATGAACCAGTGTGCCTGGCTAAATGGCAGCCCCCATATGCCACAATTTTATATAACTCTGCCTACTGCTTGTGTTGAAATTTATCTGTTTACTCTTCTTCCTGCCTGACAAGCTTGTGATGAAATAAGGAGCAAAAAGTTTTTTGTTCATGTTTTATCTCTGATACCAGCAGGTTATAAGTCACTTAGTAGATTCTCTAAGTATATTTAACTAAATGACAGAAAGAGGCCCTGATGGGTATGACACAGTCGTAGCACCTCAGGAGATGGAACGCTCTAGAAAAAGCATGTTTCTCGTTCCTGAAGATGCAATCCTATTCAGAGATCTCAGTGTGGTGTGACAGACTTCATCATTCTGAACCCCGAGGGCAGGGTTCCAAGCCACTAGGACCAAGAACCAAGGCCACTGGGAGACACTTGAATTCCAGGACTATACGGGAGGTGTTAATAACAATAATATTAAAATTTTCAAGTAACCTAGGTGAAAGAAAGAAAAAACAAATCTGAGGAATACTCTAAAATGATATAGCTCAGTGTTCAATAACACTTTCGTTAGGATCAAGCCAAAAATATCCTTCTTTTCTTCCATTTTTGGTGAGGCATTTGCCTTTCTTTCAACAGATAAACCTTCCCTCCATCTCCCTGAAGAAGCAAGAAAATTAATACACCCATGGAACTGGTGCTGGGTTATTCCACTGGCATAATAGCAGCACTCTGCAAAATTAATCCCTCTTTGCTCATTTTATTTTATGCCTAGAAAATGTTACTGTCACGTGGAGAGCCAGAAATATATTCAGAGATGCTTTACCAGATTATCTCTTTTGGAGAGTACTGGGATCAAAACATCAATGGATACAGGATTTGTTGGCATGGCAGAAGAAGCAAAGCTGAATTTTTCTCTAAAACCTGTGATTTGTTTCACCTTTAACAAGGGGATAATTGCTTCTCTAATTATAATTGAGCTATTTCTCATAGGAGTTTAATTGGAAGAACAGGGCACAACGTTCAACTTATTGACCCAGTTGTGCTTAGAAACTGTCATCTTATTTATCAACATTTGGATCTCTAATTAGCAAGTGGGAAAATAGGGGGTGAAGTGCAAAAGAATAGATTATTTTGCTGAGTATAGTCGTGATAAGCCAGGAACAGATTTTTTTAAGCTGATACTGCCAGGGCAAAAAGCTGATGGCAGCTGGAGGCGCCACCAAATGTGCAGCATCAGGTGGCTCTCCATCTCATTGATTATTAATATGGCTGCCGAACACTTTGTTTCATGAGTCGTTCACGTTTCCCTGCCATTCTCCCGTAATAGGAACTTCATATTGATGAATTTCCGTGCAAGTGTATTGTCTCCAGAGCGGTGCTTTACACTCTTTGCAGGCAAAAGAGGTTTGGAGAGGAGAGAAGAATCTGAATACTAGTTTGGAGGGAGACATTGCTTTTAGTGCGCCGTAATTACCTCTTGGAATTTTCTCCTACCATGTGTGTCACTACAAGACAGAGTTTTGATTATGATATGATCCGCAGCCTCGAAGATGGGTTTTCAAATGTATTAGCTTCCCCGACTCACAGGCAACTTTCAAGCTTTGCTTTGGTCCAATCAACATTCGCCAAAGTCACCTCCTTATTATGATCATCCTTCATACATTTTTCTTCTGATATCTGCCTCTAATAATTATACACAGAGATCACCACAAGCCTGGAAACCATGTGAGTCAAATTAAAATCATAAGTTTCAGTAAGATAAACATCCATTTTAAAGCAAAATAAATAGTAGATTTTATCTTATTGTATATCTGTGGCTTGATTTCTGCATGTACTTCGTGGTTGCTTTGAGCCTATAGTATAAAATGCAGATTTCTAAACATCATCAATTCACTTATTCGAGAAATATTTACTGTAGGTACACGGTGTGCCAGACATTTTTCTGGTTGCAGGAAACACGAGTCAGTCAAGTCCCTTGGGGAGAAAAACAATAAGCAATAATGTAAGAAAAATGAGTAAGATATTTTCAGATAATTACAAGTTAAAGGAAATAAGACAAGGTCATATGAGGGAGGGTGATGGTTGTTGGGGATTGAGGATGACTTTAGAGTTCAAGGAAAGTCTATCTGAAGAGACAGTAATAGAGCTGAGATCTGAAGATAAGGAAGGCACCAGTCTTGAAAAGATCTGAATAAGAAAGCTCTGGGCAATGGGAGGAGCAAGGACAAGTACCCTCAGGAGGAGGTGATTGGTTACAGGGTTGAAAAGGAAACCAGTGTGTCCGAGACCCAGCAGCAAGGAGGAGTGCAGGAAGACGTTCAGTCAGGAAAGAGGAAAGGAGGCCGCGGACTTGAGACAGTAAGTGATTTGAGGTTTTCTTTACATGCCTGAAAACCCATAGGCGATATTAAAGAATTGTCAAGGCCTGATGTGTGTCTTTAAAAGATCATTCTGGCTGCTGCATGGAAAATAGACTGTAGAAGTGCAGGAATGAGATTAGGGACACCTTTACAGATTTATTGAATGATGAAAATCTAGAAGAGAGTTGGTCTTCCAGGAGAAGCTGAAATGTTCCCTGCGGAAGTTCAGCAGACCCACTAAAATGAGCTTTTTTCAGATAACCTAAAATCAATGGTTAATAGACCGCAGCTGTTTTCAAGCACAGTCTCCAGCTCAGTAGTGATTCAGCAGCAGGCAAAGACCTAGCTTGTGCCCATAATCACAGAGCAGGAAGGTTTTTAAAACTTTTTGAAGGCCTTTATTTGTTCTAAAAAGTTTTTTCTTCAGTAAGTTATTTTGCTTTGGGATTTCTTCCAGCGACTCTTTATATGCCTACACACACTCTCATAAACTCATTATGGAATCAGAGAGAGCAAAAAGCATGTATTTCCTAAAGATGGTCAGACTTAGCTATAGACCTGAATACTTTCAACTGGAAAATAAAAAGAAAGGCTAAGAGTTACCCTCCCTGAAAGGCAAATTTACAGTAAAAACCGGTTAGGAACTAGCTACAGATTCATCAATTTATTGCCCTTTTGCCCTAGAAATGTAGCCTTTTGCGGACACTTCAACACCATTTTGTTCCCTTGGATGGTGCTATTATATAGTCATTTTACTTTAGGTTTTCGGTTATTTTATTTTACTTGGTTATTGTTACTATTAGTTCATTTGTCAACATGCTTTTATCTCCTCATAGTTGAAGTCAGGTTTAGAAGTTTTCGGATTTCAAGACAAGTTCACCTCTACAATATGGCCTGTGTATGTTCAACCCTCAAATCAATGAGCCAGACATATGTGCCATTAAGAGAGTGTTTCCCCAGCAGGAAAACAAATTCCCTTTCTTGGCAAATGCCTTTCCTTTGCAGAAGTAACAACAACTGAGCAAAACTAGCTTCCACTTGCTTTTTTTTATCCTTTCACTGTATATTTTTTTTACCATTGTCCAAAGATATAATTTCAGCTTGCTTAAAAACCAACATTTTTTTAAAAAGCACAAAAATGCCCAGACTTCCACAGACCTACTGAAAGGTGCAAAGTATATTGTACAGTGATCAACACAGAAATGAATGAATACTTGTTTTATTCCAAAACCGGGAAGCAAAAATCTACATAGTAGCCTCTGGTTCTTGGCAAGAGAGAACATCCAGCATAATTATCCACAGTAAAGACCTTTTTTGATTGTTTAAAGCACCTACAAGGGAAGGTGAGATATCTTTCACCAGTGGGAGAAATAAGAAAATAATACTAGGATTTCACACTGGAGCAATTAGAGCCAAACCTACCTATAAAAGTCTACAGAAGACTTATTAACCATCGATGTCTTTTAGAGTTGCCAAGGCCTTGGCCGAGCACAGGGGCTCACACCTGTAATCCCAGCATTTTGGGAAGCCAAGGTGGGTGATCCACTTTTGGTGGTCAGTTTGAGACCAGCCTGACCAGCATGGTGAAACCCCATCTCTACTTAAAAAAAGAAAAAAGAAAAGAAAATACAAAATTAGCAGGACATGGTGGTGCCTGCCTATAATCCCAGCTACTCAGGAGGCTGAGGCAGGAGAATTGCTTGAACCTGGGAGGTGGAGGTTGCAGTGAGCCAAGATTGCATTTGCACTCCAGCCTGGGCAACAAGAGTGAAACTCTGTCTAAAAATAAAAATACAAAAAGAATTATCAAGGCCTTGCTATTCTAACTGTGGTACATAGATTATACACATCGACATGACCTGGGAGCTTAGAGTCTCAGACCCACAACACTTAATCAGAATCTTAGCAAGATCTGCTAACCCAGTCTGCACTGGGCATGGTGGCTCATAACTAATCCCAGTGGTTTGGGAAGCCAAGGTGGGAGGATCACTTGAGCCCAACCAGGGCAATGTAAGAGAATCCCATATCTACAAAAAATAAAAATTAGCCAGGCATGGAGATGTGCGCTACTCCAGGGACCGAGTTGGGAGGATCACTCGAGCTTAGGAAGTCAAAACCACAGCTGCAGTGAGCGGTCATCACACCACTGCACTCTAGCCTGGGCAACAGAGCAAGACCCTGCCTCAAAAAACAAAACAAAACCACTCTGCAGTACTGTTTCTCAAAAGTGGAGGCACTGTGGATCACCTGAAAATTGTTAGAAACTATCAATGCTTACATCCCACCCAAGAGTTTCTGATTTAATAGATATGATACACAGCCAGGTTATCAAGATTTTTTTTAAAGTTCTTCAGGTGATTCTAAAATGCAGCAAAGTTTGAGAAGCACTGGTATAAAGGACAAAGTTAAACAAGTATCCAAAAACTTCAGATGTGTCACTTCCAAACCAGTCAGTAAAACTTGGCAGAGTCCCAGCTTCTAGCTAATGCTCCTTGGAGAAGCTTAGCTTGGCTGAGTGTACATTTTGATAATAGCCCCATAATTGCTTTTCCCATTTGTTTGATTAATGTACCTATACACAATGATTCTAGGCTGAATCTCCATTCTTTTAGGTGTGCACACAATTCTCAACTGTTATATCATTTTCAACCTGTTCTCTGACTTGATGAGCCTCAGTTTGAGTCTAACAGAGTAAACTTTCTGATGGATGTGGATTTTTCTAGCTAATGGTTGCTGGACTCACTTTTCATGTTGGGTGGCATGTGGCAGTTTCCCTCTGTTAATTAGAACAAATGTGCCAATTATGTTAATGTTTCTCCCGATACCAATCAGTGAATAATTAGACACAACACATCTGTCTTTCACAGGAGACTATAATAAGAAAACTGCAAGATGCTTTGCTGTCTATTATTGACATATATGATTAGACAATTCCTTAACCAATCATAAGGTTAACAAGTTTGTGCATCAGAAGGGCAAAGGATGCCAAAAGTGATTTTTGGAGCTGAGAACCTCTCATTGTTAGCATGGTCCTGACCAAAGTTCACCTATCTCTGAAGGATCTCTGCAAATAATTTAATTGGTCTTTCCTTCCTTTTAAACAACAACAAAAAGTTACATTGCCCTCTTTCTAAAATGCAGGGATGTTGTTTACTTATCCTGAACTATAGAAATAAACAAATTCTTAAGTATTTAATACTCTGAAAAAATCAGCTTTATTTATCTAAAAGGTCACACTAAAACTAATCACAAAATTCAGCCTATAGGGTCATATTGAAGTTGTTAGAAACATGTAAGTCAGAATTAGATTATAATTTGTTATAATTTCTACTTATATGTTTCCATGGTATCTGAACTTTGGAGCATTCTGATTGATGGGAAAAAAATGATTTTGTTTGTATTGTTATTTACTGACGCTTGCATTCCATACATGGCAAGGTTTTAGAAAGAGATGGAGTTACAGTGAAATTATTTCATAAGAAGTGCCTGCTTGTGTTGATTCTAAAAGTATGAGGAAGATACTTATGAAATCAGCACATTAGTCTTCTTGAAGGTAGTCAAAGTGTATCCTAAGATAAAGCTTGTTGTTTAGTTTGGAATTTAAAGGCTATACTTTCTGCCCAATATGGCTCACAATCCTAAATGCTTAATGATATTCAATTATGTATGTGTATCATCTAAAAGTGCAGCAGCATCCTTTGTTACCGTAATGTCTACATTATTGTGATTACAAATATATTGTGCCTTTTGTTTTGTTAAAAACAGAAAATAAGACTTGAATGTCATAATTTTTTTTCCTACTGTGACACTAATTTGCTTATTTAAAAAAGGAACAACTCAGAGAAGACATTAAATATATTGGAAAATAGTTACGATTACTACTCCTAGTGTCAGACATTCCAGGAAAGCCCCAAATATATCAATTACCCTGGGACACATTCCTTCTGCCCAGGGCATTGTGAAGAATGCAGCATTGAGAAAGAGGCCACAGCTGTCCTTTTTAAAAATTATATGACTTTGCCCCAGATACTCGTCTTCTGTTTTTTAATAGTAAAGCATGAGCATAGTTACAATTTTAAAACTTTTGATGGCAAACCATGAGAAAAGTTGTTGGAAATAAGCACTGTTTTGAAAATAGCTATCTTTAAATGGGGTCCCACCGTATATACTTCTAAATGCAAGAACGTGGGAATCTGTCTTCGGTACTCTCATTTTTATGATGTTTAATAACAAAGATGGGGGGAGTGAATTAAAGTGAGAAAATGACTATGGAAAGTCAGGATTAAACTAGATTATAACTTATCCTATATTTAATGATGAGCTATAAATGGATAAACCACTGGAAAAGTTAATCCATAGTTCCCTGTCTTTGCTGATAAATAAAAATTTAAACTGAAGAATAAAGTATTTAGGAAAGAGTTAACAGAGCATTTTTGAAATATGAAGGCTGTTGAATGCTGGAGTTGCTACTAAAAAAAAATTATGGAAGCCTAAGCCATTGAAAAATGATCTCCATGTTTTGCTGCAAAACTCTTTCCCTGACATTACTTACACAGCCAATGGTACTGACTTTTATAAAACAGCAGTAACAGCGAAACTATAAAACCGTGCGTCTAGGAGCCATAAAAAATTACTCCTTAAATCACATTGCACACAAGTAAGGATGGCAGTTTTATACACCTTTTCTGGGAACATACCATACAGTGTCAATATGCTGTAGTCCTAAAACTTGTAATCAAATTAGGAATCATATTTATTAATAAAATCATGTTAGTATTTTGAGAACACTGCCAGACTGAAGGCATCAGTGGAATCGAATGACCTCACTGTTGGAGGGATTTCTAAACACTTTCTCCTCCAACTGCAAGAGCTGGAAACTGGTCCCCTTGCAGAAAGGCTAGAAATATGACATCTCTTCTGTACACACACTAGCAGGGATTAAGGCTGTAAATAAGAGGACACTTTCCTCACTGGGAGTGTTTTATGAATGAAGACTCATAAACCACTCCCTATAGTCCTGTGCAGTGGTAAATGGAAAGTCAGATTTCTCAGGCGTTTTTCTGAAGATATTATGAATTTGGTATTATGAAATTGAAGATACATACTTCTTACCAGAGACACTAAGGGGCACTGAATCATCAGTGTTTAAAATACATTTAGGTAGGTATAGCTTTGTGTAGGGTCAAGTTAGTTGTAGGGAAGGGGCAATTAAATTACACTTACTGTCTCCTAATTCCAGGTGTTTTCTCTTCCATGTCTCATTTAAAAATCCCCTAAACCCCAGGAGGGATGCACCCTCCCTTTGTACAGGTGATGATTATGATTCTGGGAGCTTAGAGCCTGCACGAGGCTGCAAGCTGAATTAGTGGGAGGGCTGGAATTCAAAGCCAGCTCCACCTGACTCAAAAGCACTTTTGTTTTCCTTATAACAAAAAAGGAGTTTTATTGACTGTGTGTTTTTGAAATTTGGTTCATTAAAATGACACAAATTGTTTGTGTGATCTCATTTGATGGATTTTCATAAGCTAATCAGATAAACTCCAGGCAAAAAATGTATTTTCAGTCAGTTATTTAAAAGGTGTCACAGCCATCTCATCAATTTTCTAAAAGTAGAGTAAGCACATTTCATTGTGTTGTGTGTTATTATTTATACACACTTCATAAATGAAAATTTTTAGAAAGTTTTAAATGGAAAAGAAATTCAACTTCAGTGTCCATTAACGACTCCATTATTGAAGAAGATGACGACCAGGAGGACCAAGTTTATAGACAGAACAATGAGGAGATACTGTGATGGATTCACACCATAATAGGTGAATTCACACCATAATAGGTGTGAATGGATCACACCAGGTTCAGCACTTACTATGTTTTTTTGTGTTTGTTGAGCATCCATGTGGAATTATCTAAAAAGTAATTGGAAGTATGAATAGAGCTTAACACAAGTTGGGACTGAAGGTAACAATTTGTGAGTTGTCAGCCTTGAGATTGAATACAGTCACTCAGCAAGCGTAGATCTTGTTCTCAAAACTGGATGCACATTGCGGTCACCTGAGTTTTTAAAAACACTGATTCTTGGGCCCTGTGTCGGCCCAATTAAATTAGAACCTTTGAAGGTGGGGCCCAGGCAACAGGACGGCCTAAAAACTCCTCAGGTGATTCTGATGCAGGACAAAGAAGCATGATATAAAACAGAGGAGAAAATGAGGGAGACGGAGATTCTTGAGAAGGAATATATGGAAATACTGGATGCTATGAGGGGACCAGTGAAAGAAGTTTGCAAAAGAACAGATAAGTGGCAGGAAAGACAGCAGAGGGAGGCTTTTCAGAGGGACAGAGGAGCGGTTTGCCATAGAGCAGAGAAGATACCTATGGATTTGGTAACGAGGAAGGCCACTGGTCACCTTTGAAAGTAAAGTTTGAGTAAAGTGGAGAGCAGGAATTCAGACATGGCTAAATGGAAGAGTGAATGAGCAGGTGAATAGAGAGGGACTGTGGGCATTTCACTCTTTCAAGGAGTTTAGCCACTAAGGAAGGGAAAGAGAAGTCTGAAGCATAGCTGGGGAGGGCGGGTGTGTCAGGCTTAATTTTGTTATTGGTTTGTTTTTAGGATAGAAGAGATGTCGGCATGTTTCTGGATTAATTGAGACTCAAGCAGCATTGGGGGAGTTTATATCTTTTGGACTATTCACTTTGTTGAAAAAAGAGAAATATGCCATCTTCTCAGATTAAGGAAAAATCACAAAAATATTGAGTACTTTGTTGATGACCCAGGGTCTCAACAAGCCTAAGAGGAGGAAGACTAGAAAATCACCAGTGAGTGAATTTCTGAGTGCAAGATTTCAGCTGGGCGTGGTCTTGGGAGTGACATGTAAACCTTCAAGTTTGTCTTCAGGATAAACTTTCTCCTTTTTCCTAGTTGCTAACACCTTTCAGCTGAGGTAGGATGACCTATTTTTGTTGGTCTTTCATTGATTGAATGTTGACAAAGGACTGACAATGTGAAGATTGTTCCTTACAGAATTATATCACACTGTTGCTCAGCATCCTCACCACAGAGCGTGCTGCCTGAGAAAGAAGCAAACGAGTGTTCAGTTGGCGGAACACAGAGTTCCAGCATCTGGATATGTATCAATAGATGGTGTCTTTAGGACAGAATTTAATGGAAAATGTGTCCATTGAACATATTTTAAACATCTTTCATTTTTTACTAGATATCATTCTTCCCTGTTTACTAAACTTATATCTTAATTTATACAAGTTAAAGTAATAAGGACATGTTGTAGAATAAGTTATTTACTCTATAAAGAAATCATAATATAACACCAGCTTAAAGTTGTACAGAAGCCATCAAGAGTGCTTTCATATATAGCATACTTTTCATACCCCACAAGAACCTTATGAGGGAGTTGGGACAGACACTACTCTTCTTATCGTAGAAATAGAAATATAAGGTTGAGTGATGTTGTGTGACTTGGTCAATAGCATAGAATCCGCAAATGGCAAAGCTGGGTCTTACCCCTAGGCCTTCGTACTTGAGACTTGAGTGTCTTTTGGTGAAATCTCATTGGCCTTCTGTGAAAGTGCAGCATAAACACAACCGCAGGAGCATCCAGGACAAATATTAGGAGAGTTCTGTTCACTGACCGCCACTCCCACTCCTGCCTGTTCTTTAGTCTTCCCAGTTCTCAGCCTTCCTCATTCTCCCCTGGTAGAATTTCCTTCTTGGTAACAAAACCACCATCCTCTTATGCTCTAATGAGGTGCTCTTCAAAATTTTTGCTAGCATATCCCTAAAAGATTTTAAAAATGCATACCTCCTTGCACATTTTAAGTTGGTATCTAAAAATTATCAAAAATTAAATAGTGGAAAAAGATACCATGTCTGTGTGTATTATAAACATTTGACATCTTTAAAAAGAACTGTGAGATGACTTAGTTATCCAGTGGAATGCAGACACCATAATGATGTCTTACTCAACATTACCAGTTAACAAAATGTAAGAACAAACTCTTCTTTAACAATAGGGAAACTTACAATGCTCCTTTCTCTGTTTTAACTTATATTTCTATAGCATTTCCCCAACAGGATTTTACTCTAATAGAATACATTTTAGGCATAAAAATTTCCATTGGTCATCATATTTCTCTCTAATAAAAATTTGCATATAAACTTTATTCCCTTTGACCACAGGGATCAGATTGTTAATCTTTTTTCCTAAGAACCCAAATGTACTGCACATTTTGATAATCACTTAGCATAAAGACTGAATTTTTACTGGAAATGCAGCTTTGAATAAAAGAAATGGGGTTTTCATCCCTGCTCCCCTGTCCTGGTAGATCATCTAGCCACGTTTCAATGCTACTTACACTGAAATGAAACAGGATAAAATCAATTACATTTCTGTCTGTCAGTTATAATAAATTCAAATACTGAGAATCTTCTCTTACATAAGTAAATAGGAATATGTGGAGTTATGTTGTAACAATGTCCCTCAACTCTGCACATCTTCCAAGTTACAGGTCAAAAATTACATAGCAATCTGTCATCAAAATTTATGTTCAGTGACACATCATTTGACATATTAGGCCCTCCTTCAGTTTTGATGAAAGCAAAGAATTTAAACCACCTGATTTGCAAAGAGGATTTGCCTTATTCTCTCAACTACCACACTAGTGCCCTAGAGGATTTTACACTCTCATATAATGTATGATGATAAGATTTTGATGCAAGAGATGTCTTTCTTCTGAAATGCAGAGGGCAAGTTCTTAGAGAAATTAGTTATAAGAAGGAATGCTTACGAAAGTTAAAGATACACTGATTCCCTTAAAAATATTTTTGCTTGTGTATCCATTAGAAATGTTCGCATACTGCTGGATACTTGAATCCGGTCCTAGCTTGAAATCCTAGCACCTTGAACTCCTCTTTATCTATAAAGAGTCTTCCCTTAATTATTTATATGCCGTGTTTTAGACTACTTTATATGATTGCTTATTTCTCCAAGTTATTTACATGTGAAGAGATCTTTCTAATGGTAGAAGTTAAAATTGGTCTCTCTTACAGACATTTCAAGTCATTGCCAAAAAGCCGGGGAGTAGTTTTGGAGGGAAATGAGGCTTTCCTGATGCCCCCCAAATCAAAGCACAACCAATTCTAGTACTAGCTCTGGAAGTAAACCTGCATTGGTCCTATGAGTGACAGGGTCATGTTTATAACAAAGTATGTCCATTGCTGCTTTTCTGAGGATCTCTCTGCTTCCCTAGTGACACCAGCCTGAGGACAACTTTAGCCCAAGTCCTGGAGTAGCTAAAATTATGTGTCTTGGTGTCCCAGCTTTTTCCAGCCCTCATCTCATAATCTGCAGCCCACTCTGTCAAGGCCGAAGCCTGTAGCCCTGTAGCTGGCTCCTCCCAGCTCTTGGCTCTGTGGGCAGAGAAGAGTCCAGTACTCAGGCATTCCTGAATTCGGATCTCTGCTCCCTTCTGAGCTTGTAAACCTGCGCAGGCTCTTCTCTGAGCATCGTTCTCATCTGAAAATTGGGAATGCAACTACCTCCTTCACAGCCTGCTGTAAGGAGGAAACACTAAAGTACCTAGCTGGGGACCTGGAATGCACTGTGCAAACTCCTTGTTTTTCTCCTTTTTTACCCTTGGCCGACTTCTCTCCATTCCTCCCACCTGCTTCTCTGTCCTCCCAGTTTCAGCACAAGGAAAATATTCTCCTTTTGAACTCTCTCTGTGTTCAGGTAAGGATTCTCAGGATTTGCATTAGGGAGTGCTAGGTGCCCTCTTCCCCTCCAGGTCACATCCCCTACTTTTCCCACCGTAATGAATGGTCATTATTCTGTAACCACAAAATCTGTTGCATAATTTCCACTCCTCCTTTCCCATTAGACCCGCCCATCTGCTCCAGAATCCTCTGTGTGAGGAGAGAGAAGCAAAGAAGAGAGGGTGCCATCAAAGCAGTGGATAGAAGGCTGCTGAAGGTGGCAAGGTCTCCAAGTCTGCCCAGAAATCTCAGAAGCCTAAATGAATATCATCCCTAATCCCTGCCACCCCAGTCTTAATCAGTAGTGGAAGAATAGTCTCAGAACTGTTTGCTTCAACTGGCCATTTAAGTTTACTGGTAAAACACTGGTTAATGATAACAATGCACCATAAAAACCTTCAGAAGGAAAGGAGAATGTTTTGTGGATCACTTTGGGGTTTTTGTTTAGTTTTACATGTGGCAGTTACTAGTTTTTTTAATCTATAGTTTTTTAATCATAATCATTTTTTTTAAATTATACTTTAAGTTCTAGGGTACATGTGCAGAACATGCAGGTTTGTTATGTAGGTATACACGTGCCATGGTGGTTTGCTGCATCCATCACTCCATCATATACATTAGGTATTTCTCCTAATGCTATCCCTTTCCTATCCCCCCACCCCTTTCTGTCCCTCCCCTAATCCCCCACCCCCGGACAGGCACTGGTATGTGATGTCCCCTTCCCTGTGTCCATGTGTTCTCATTCTTCAGCACCCACTTATGAGTGAGAACATGTGGTGTTTGGTTTTCTGTTCTTGTGTCAGTTGGCTGAGAATAATCGTTTCAGCTTTATCCATATCCCAGCAAAGGACATGAACTCATCCTTTTTATGGCTGTGTAGTATTCCATGGTGTATATGTGCCACATTTTCTTTACCCAGTCTATCTTTGATGGGCATTTGGGTTGGTTCCAAGTCTTTGCTATTGTAAACAGTGCCGCAATAAACGTGTGTGTGTGTGTCTTTAAAATAGAATAATATATAATCCTTTGGGCATATATCCAGCAATGGGATTGCTGGGTCAAATGGTATTTGTACTTCTAGGTCCTTGAGGAATCACCACAGTGTCTTCAACAATGGTTGAACTAATTTACACTCCTACTAACAATGTAAAATTGTTCCTGTTTTTCCCACATTCTCTCCAGCATCTGTTGTCTCCAGATTTTTTAATGATCACCATTCTAATTGGCTTGAGATGGTATTTCAATGTGGTTTTGATTTGCATTTCTCTAATGACCAGTGATGATGAGCTTTTTTGTTGGCTGCATAAATGTCTTGTTTTGAGAATATCTGTTCATATCTTTGCCCACTTTTTGATGAGGTGGTTTTTTTCTTGTAAATTTAAGTTCTTTGTAGACTCTGGATGTTAGCCCTTTGTCAGATAGGTAGATAGCAAAAATTTTTTTCCCATTCTGTTGGTTGCTGGTTCACTCTACTGATAGTTTTTTGTTCTTGTACAGAAGCTCTTAAGTTTAATTGGATCCCATTTGTCTATTTTGGCTTTTGTTGCCATTGCTTTTGGTGTTTTAGTCATGAAGTCCTTTCCCATGCCTATGTCCTGAATGGTATCGCCTAGGTTTTCTTCTAGGATTTTTATGGTTTTAGGTCTTATCATAAAATCTTTAATCCATATGGAGTCAATTTTTGTATAAGGTGTAAGGAAGAGATCCAGTTTCAGCTTTCTGCATATGGCTAGCCAGTTTTCCCAATCCCATTTATTAAATAGGGAATCCTTTCCCCGTTGTTTGTTTTTGTCAGGTTTGTCAAAGATCAGATGGTTGTAGATGTGTGACATTGTTTCTGAGCCCTCTGTTCTCTTCCATTTATCTATATCCCTGTTTTGGTACGAGTACCATGCTGTTTTGATTACTGTAGCTTTGTAGTATAGTGTGAAGTCAGGTAGCATGATACCTCCAGCTTTGTTCTTTTTACATAGGATTGTCTTGGCTATGTGGGCTTTTTTTTTTGTTACCTATGAATTTTAAGGGTTTTTTTTTTCTGATTCTGTGAATAAAGTAAATGGTAGCTTGATGGGGATAGCATTAAATCTATAAATTACTTTGGGCAGTATGGCCATTTTCATTATATTGATTTTTTCCTAACCAAGAGCATGGAATGTTTTTCCATCTGTTTGTATCCTCTCTGATTTCCTTGAGCAGGGGTTTGTAGTTCTTGAAGAGGTCCTTCACATCCCTGGTTAGTTATATTCCTAACCCGGGATATTGTTTTATTCTCTTTGTAGCAGTTGTGAATGGGAGTTCACTAATGATTTGGCTCTCTGTTTGTTATTGATATATAGGAATGCTTGTGATTTTTGCACATTGGTTTTGTATCCTGAGACTTTGCTGAAGTTGCTTATTAGCTTAAGGAGATTTTTGGGCTGAGATGATGGAGTCTTCTAAATATATAATCATGTCATCTGCAAATAGAGACAATTTGACTTCCTCTTTTCCTAATGGAATACGCTTTATTTCTTTTTATTGCCTGATTGTCCTGGCCAGAAATTCCAATACTATATTGAATAGGGTTGGTGAAAGAGGGCATCCTTGTCTTGTGCTGGGTTTCAAAGGGAATGCTTCCAGTTTTTGCCCATTCAGTATAATATTGGCTGTGGGTTTGTCATAAATAGCTCTTATTATTTTGGGATATGTCAATACCTAGTTTATTGAGAGTTTTTAGCGTAAAGCACTTTTGAATTTTGTTAAAAGCCTTCTCTGCATCTACTGAGATAATCATACGGTTTTTGTCTTTTGTTCTGTTTATGTGATGGATTACGTTTGTAGATTTGTGTATGTTGAACCAGCCTTGCGTCCCAGGAATGAAGCCAACTTGATTGTGATGGATAAGCTTTTTGATGTGCTGTTGTATTTGGTTTGCCAGTATTTTATTGAGGATTTTTGCATCAATGTTCATCTATTGACCTGAAATTTTCTTTTTAGTTATGTTTCTTCCAGGTTTTGGTATCAGGATGATGTTGGTCTCATAAATTAAATAGGGAGGATTCCCTCTTTTTGTTTTGTTAGGAATAGTTTCAGAAGGAATGATACCAGCTCCTCTTTGTACCCCTTGTAGAATTTAGCTGTAAACCTGTATGGTCCTGGACATTTTTTGGTTGGTATGCTATTAATTGCTGCTTCAATATCAGACCTTGTTATTGGTCTATTCAGGGATTCCACTTTTTCCTGGTTTAGTCTTTGGAGGGTGTAAGTGTCCAGGAATGTATCCATTTCTTCTAGATTTATTGGTTTATGTGCATAAAGTTGTTTGTAGTAATCTCTGATGGTAGTTTGTATTTCTGTAGGATCGGTGGTGATATACCCTTTATCATTTTTTATTGCATCTATTTGATTCTTCTCTCTTCTTTATTAGTCTGGCTAGCAATCTATTTTGCTGATCTTTAAAAAAAAAAAAACAGCTCTTGGATTCATTGTTTTTGAAGGGATTTGGGATCTCTATCTCCTTCAGTTCTGCTCTGATCTTAGTTATTTCTTGTCTTCTGCTAGCTTTTGAATTTGTTTGACCTTGCTTATCTAGTTCTTTTAATCATGACGTTAGGGTGTTGATTTTAGATCTTTCCTCTTTTCTCTTGCGGGAATTTATTGCTCTAAATTTCCCTCTAGACACTGCTTTAAATGTGTTCCAGAGATTCTTGTGCCCCAGAAGAATGTTGTTTCTTCATTCTCATTGGTTTCGAAGAACACCT
This sequence comes from Sapajus apella, assembly GCF_009761245.1. Lineage (NCBI taxonomy): Eukaryota > Metazoa > Chordata > Mammalia > Primates > Cebidae > Sapajus > Sapajus apella. The sequence goes on from NW_022436985.1 coordinate 2,808,369, forward strand.
TTATTTCCGCCTTCATTGCATTATTTATCCAGTAGTCATTCAGGAGCAGTTGTTCAGTTTCCATGTAGTTGTGTGGTCTTGAGTGAGTTTTTTAATCCTGAGTTCTAATCTGATTGCACTGTGGTCTGAGAGACTATTATGGTTTCCATTCTTTTGCATTTGCTGAGGAGTGTTTTAGTTCCAATTATATGGTCAATTTTAGAATAAGTGTGATGTGGTGCTGAGAAGAATGTATATTCTGTGGATTTGTGGTAGAGAGTGTAGATGTGTATTAGGTCAGCTTGGTCCAGACCAGAGTTCAAGTTTAATTTTCTGTCTCATTGTTCTAATATTGACAGTGGGGTGTTAAAGTCTCCCACCATTATTATGTGAGAGTCTGAGTCTCTTTGTAGGTCTTTAAGAACTTGCTTTATGTATCTGGGTGATCCTGTATTGGGTGCATATATATTTAGGATAGTTAGCTCTTCTTATTGCATTGATCCCTTTACCATTATGTAATGCTATTCTTTGTTTTGATCTTTGTTGGTTTAAAGTCTGTTTTATCAGAGACTGGGATTGCAACCCATGCTCTTTTTTTGCTCTCCATTTGCTTGATAAATCTTCCTCCATCCCTTTATTTTGAGCCTATGTGTGTCTTTGCATGTAAGATGGGTTTCCTGAATACAGCACACCAATGGGTTTTGACGCTTTATCGAATTTGCCAGTCCATGTCTTTTGATTGGGGCATTTAGCCCATTTACATTTAAGGTTAATATTTTTACATGTGAATTTGATCCTGCCATTTTGATGCTAGCTGGTTGTTTTTCCCATTAGTTGAGGCAACGTCTTCATAGTATCCATGGACTTTACAATTTGATATGTTTTTGCAGTGGCTGTTACTGGTTGTTCCTTTCCATGTTTAGTGCTTCCTTCAGGAGCTCTTGTACGGCAGACCTGGTGGTAACAAAATCTCTCAGCAGTTGCTTGTCAATAAAATATTTTATTTCTCTTTCACTTATGAAGCTTAGTTTGGCTAGATATGAAATTCTGGGTTGAAAATTATTTTCTTTAAGAATGTTGAATATTGGCCACCACTCTCTTCTGGCTTGTAGGGTTTCTTCCAGGAGATCCGCTGTGAGTCTAATGGGCTTCCCTTTGTGGGTAACCCGACCTTTCCCTCTGGCTGCCCTTAGCATTTTTTCCTTCATTTTAACCCTGGTGAATCTGATGATTATGTGTCTTGGAGTTGCTCTTCTTGAGGGGAATGTTTGTGGTGTTCAAATTTCCTGAATTTGAATGTTGGCCTGCCTTGATAGGTTGGGGAAGTTCTCCTGGATAGTATCCTGAAGAGTGTTTTGCAGCTTGGATTCATTCTCCCTGTCACTTTCAGGTACACCAATCAAACGTAGATTAGGTCTTTTCACATAATCCCATATTTCTTGGAGGCTTTGTTCATTTCTTTTCACTCTTTTTTCTCTGATCTTGCCTTCTCACTTTATTGCATTGAGCTGGTCTTTAATCTCTAATATCCTTTCTTCCACTTGATCAGTTTGGCTACTGAAACTTGTGTAGGCTTCAGGAAGTTCTTGTGGTGTGTTTTTCAGCTCCATGAAGTCATTTATGTTCTTCTGTATGCTGGTTATTCTAGTTCACATTTCGTCTAACCCTTTTTCAAGGTTCTTAGTTTCCTTGCATTGGTTAGAACATGCTCCTTTAGCTTGGAGAAGTTTATTACCCGCTTTCTGAAGCCTGCTTCTGTCAGTTCATCAAACTCATTCTCTACCCAGTTTTGTTCCCTTGCTGGTGAAGAGTTGTTATCCCTTAGAGGAGAAAAGGCATTGTGGTTTTTGGAGATTTCAGCCTTTTTATGCTGGTTGCTTCCCAACTTTGTGCATTTATCTACCTTTGGTCTTTGAAGTTGGTGATCTGTGGATGAAGTCTCTAAGTGGACATTCTTTCTGTTGATGTTGAAACTATTTCTTTCTGTTTGTTAGTTTTCCTTCTAACAGGCCCCTCTGCTTCAGGCCTACTGGTGTTTGCTGGAGGTCCACTCCAGAACCCTATTTGCTTGGGAATCACCAACAGGGGCTGCCGAACAGCAGAGATTGATGCCTGTTCCTTCCTCTGGTAGCTTCCTCCCAGAAGGGTACCTGCCGGGTACCTGCCAGATGCCAGCCAGAGCTCTCCTGTATGAGGTGTTTGTCAGCCCCTGCTGGGAGGTGTCTCCCAGTCATGATACAAGGGGATCAGGGAGCCACTTGAGGAGCCAGTCTGTCTCTTACCAGAGCTCCAGCAATGTACTGAGAGATCCATTGCTCCCTTCACAGCTGCTGGGCAGAGACATTTAACTCTGCTGAAGCTGAACCCAAAACCACCCCTTTTTCCAGGTTCTGTCCCAGGAAGGGGGGGGGCTTTATTTATAAGACCCTGATGGGCCGCTGCCTTATTTTCAGAGCTGCTCTGCCCAGCAAGAAGGGAGTCTAGTGACAGTCTGCCTGCAGAAGCCTTGCTGAGCTGCTGTGGTCTCCACCCAGTAACTGTGTAAACTTCCTGGTGACTTTGTTTACACAGGAGAGCTTAAAACCACCTACCTGAACCTCAGCAATGATGGACACTTCTCCCCACAATAAGCTTAAACATCCCAGGTTGAAATCAGACTGCTGTGCTGGCTGCAAGGATTTCAAGCCAGTGGATCTTAGCTTGCCAGTCTTGGGGGGGTGGGATATGCTGATCCAGATCAGTTGGCTCCCTGACTTCAGCCCCCTTTTTGAGGGAAATGAGTGGTTCTGTCTCACTGGCATTACAGGTGCCACGGGGATATGAGGGAAAAAAACCTGCTGCGGCTAAAACAGGCACCCAGTTTTGTGCTGAAAACCTGGGGTACTGGTAATATAGGCACTGGAGGGAATCTCTTGGTCTGTGGGTTGTGAAGACTGTGGGAAAAGCGTAGTATCTGAGCCAGAGTGTCAGGAAAAGTCCCTAATGGCTTCCCTTGGATAGGAGAGGGAGTTCTCCAGCCCCTTGTACTTCCTGGGTGAGGTGATGCCTCCTCCTGCTTCAGCTTGCCCTCCTTGGGCTGCACCCACTAACCAGTCCCAATGAGATGAACCTGGTACTTCACTCAGTTGGAAATGCGGAGATCACCTGCCTTCTGTGTCACTCTCGCTGGGAACTGCGCACTGGAGCTATTCCTATTTGGCCATCTTGGCAGAAATCCCCAAAATCTATAGTTTTTAATGGAAACAGCTTGACCAAAAATCTGCCACAGAATTTTGAGTTCCATGAAAACAAGTTTAATGAAGAAAATAAAAGAGGGGGGACAGTCCCTTTTTGGAGACCAAAGCCCTCTTAGGACCAATGCAGGTGTACTTTCAGGGCAGTGGGGAAAGCAGAGGTGGCTGGAAGGAAATTCCATGTCTTGGGATGTGGATAAGGCTGTGGAAGCTACTGATATCTATGCCATTGTATGGGGCTGGGAATGGGGATGGGGGTGGGGTAGAGGCTGATGTCCTTAAAAGAACAAGTAGACTAGATTGAAGTCCCAGGAGAAAAGAAATGGAAAACCCACAAAAGTAAATTGAAAATTTTAAAAATATAGATGGTCTAGGTAAAAATAATAGTAATCTAAATTATCTATCCTTTATGTCTTTTACCAAGTATGATAGTGAATATTTCTTAAATTTATTTTAATGATGTCTTTGATTAAAAATCTTTCCTACTTATTTTTGTTAAAAATTGATAAAGTATGTTTTCTTATAACTTAGAAAGTAATTGTTTTTCTTTTTCTTTCTTTTTCTGAGATGAAGTCTTGCCCTGTCTCCCAGGCTGGAGTGCAGTGGCGCAATCTTAGCTCAATGCAACCTTTGTCTCCTGGGTTAAAGTGATTCTCCTGCCTCAGCCTCCTGAGTAGCTGTGATTACAGGCACCTGCCATTATGCCAAGCTAATTTTTGTAATTTTTTAGTAGATATGGGGTTTCACCCTGTTGGCCAGGCTGGTCTTGAACTCCTGACCTCAGGTGATCCACCCATCTCGGCCTCCCAAAGTGCTGTGATTACAGGTGTGAGCCACCACGCCTGGCCAGAAAATAATTTTTATACATATTAATTAACATGTTAATACCTACAAGGCAAATGCATACTAATGACATATCTAGAATTATGAACTGATAGAGTTTAAAGGAAAATATGTAGTTAGAGTTAGCATACAAACAGCACTGGCCAATTTAATACTCAATTACTTGTATATCTGTAGTGCAATCTCAGAGTTATAACCTAATATTGAATGGACTTTAGCCCATAGAAATGCCAGTGAAGACTGAAAAGACTCAGATGTTAATTTTTTTTTTTTTTTAATTTTTAGATTAACACCATTTCCCTTTTATTTTTTAGGGTTGTTTGGGGTTTGTCCCACCTCTTTTAGTATATCCTTAACTAAATGTTAATAATTATTTTTAAATATTTATTGTATGCCAGATAGTAAGTGTTTTATATATTAACTCATCTAGTCCTTAAGAACCTCTTATAATGGGTTCTAGAATTATTCTTATTTTGTAAATGAGGACTCCAAGGCATACAGAAGATAAGACACTTACCTAAGGGAGACATAAACATTAGCCCCCAAGTCCCAGAGTTCAATTTTGGGCCCAGGTAGTTGAAAGCAGTCCTCTTAGCTAATACTTTAGGAACTGCCCCTTAGAGTAAGATGCTAATTGCACAGAGTGGGACTAATAACACAACAGCAGAATATGCAAACAGGTCATTCTAATATTGCCTTGTAATTGTTTTTAGTACCTGCTAATAAAACCCCATATCTTTAAAAATAATTGAATACATTGGTTCAAATATGTTCAAGATTATCGAGAAGTTTGCAGTTACTGAACCACAAGGACAGAAATTGTTTGAAAATAATTTTGCATCACTGTAACCATGACAACAGTTATGGTTTATGGTTGAAGTCTTTTATTGTTTTCTGAACTTTAACCTATTTTTCTTTCTTCTTGAATATTTTGTACATAACTAAAAATAACTTCTAACTTGGAAAGACTTTTTTCTCGTATAAATCAGTTTGTTCAATGGGAGGAGTGGAGAGCCTTAGGTTGAAATCAACAAAAAGCATTGAAATGACCAAAATACGAACAGAATTCAGTGGCTGACCAGAGTAGTTGACTCCTGGTTAACCAAGATTAGCTTACAAATAAATAGCATTGCAACAATATAATTAACTACATGCTACCCATTACAATAAAATTCTAGCACAACAAAAGATTCTGTACGTTTCTTGGAATTTTATACACAGGGTATATAAGGAGAGCCATGGTGGAATTGTTTCACCTGGAAGAATGTTACTTTAGTAGTGTGTCTTCTGGAAGCATTTCATGAAAAGGCTATATATTTAAATTGTATGTTATGGCTCTTATATTGATTTCTCTTGCTGATTCAGACAGTCCTTTACATGATAAACAGAATTATTCTCACACATTGTTTTCCTTTCCATACATCTTCTAAGTTTTATTCGTGCTGCATCATTTTTATCTAAGCCACAATGGTAATAAATGTCGCAGCCACGCTGGCCCTGAAAATATCCTTTTGATCAATATCCATGTTCGGTTCTTAAGGCTAAGATACACCTGATCCAAGAGAAGCAGAAGTCCTCAGGGTTGTTTTTTTTTTAATTATTTCAAAACTTTTAGAGAAAAAACTCACTCTGTTTATGGAAATAATGGGAATTTTAAGCAACTTAGCTGTTGTCAAAGTCATGCTGTCTTAGCTGGATTCCTAGTGAGATCAGCCAAATCTGAATTGTTATCCTTTCTACCCTCAGTTCTTTTCTGCCTCCTGTATCCCTGCTCCATACATGGGTTCTCAAGCCAGAAACTAAAGATGAGTTCCACTTGTACCCCCTTTCCACATACAGTCAACTTGTATGTGCTGTCCTCTGTCCGTTCCAATTATTGTCTGAATCCGTTTTTCTCTCCCTGCCTCCTATTCCCATGCCACTCTACTCTTTTCTTTTTTTCTGAGACAGGGTCTTGCTGTGTCACCCAGGCTGGAGTGCAGTGGTGCACTATAGCTCTCTATGTCCTTCACCTCCCAGACTCAAGCCATCCCCCTGTCTTAACCTCCCAAGTAGCTGGAAATAGAGGCACATGCCACCATGCCCTACTAATTTTTGAATTTTTTTAAAGAGGTGTAGCCTTAATATGTCATCCAGCTGGTCATAAGGACTTTAGCACTGACACCGAATAGGAGAAGGAGCCGTTTGGAGGGTTTGAGATGAGTTACAGTGTGAGGGTTGATACTGAGTGTCAACTTGATTGGATTGAAGGATGTGAAGTACTGATCCTGGGTGTGTCTGTGAAGGTGTTGCCAAAGGAGGTTCATGTTTGAGTCAGTGGGCTGGGAAAGGCAGACCCACCCGCAATCTGGGTGGGCACCATCTAATCAGCTGTCAGTGTGGCCAGAATAAAGCAGGCTGAGAAACATAAGTCTAGCCTCCCAGCCTACAATTTTCTCCCGTGCTGGACCCTTCCTGCCCTGGAACATCGGACTCCAAACTCTTCAGTTTTGGGACTCGGACTGTCTTTCCTTGCTCCTTAGCTTGTATATGGCCTATTGTGGGACTTTGTAATCATGGGAGTTGATACTTAATAAACTCCCCTTTATATATATAAAGTATATATGTCAGGGTTCTCTAGAGGGACAGAACTAATAGTATGTATTTATATATATAATTGTGTGTGTGTGTATATACACACTATTATATATATTCTATCATATTTAATATACTCTTATATATACTATTAGTTCTGTCCCTCTAGAGAACCCTGACTCATACATAAGGTACGCTCTGACTTTCACTTTATGGATGATCACTGTAACTACACTGTTGAAAATAGACAGTGGAGTGTTCAGGGGAAAAGCAGAAGATGAGATGGACGATGATTGCAGTAAGGAGGGAAAATGATAGTGACTTAGACCAGGGAGTGAGGGAATGAGACGTGCCCAATTCCTAATGTGTGCTGCTCTAACATTGAATGGGCTAAGAAAGAGGAACAAAGTGGTCAACACTGAGTCAGGTTTTTGTCTAAGTGGCTGGAATGCTATAGTTGGCCTTAAGTGAGGTGCATTAAACTGTGAGAGGGGCAGGTTTGGAAAGGCGGTTCAGGAGGTCATTATCGGACAATCAAATGGAGTTGCATGAAGACAGCTGGATATACAAGTCTGGAGTTCAAGGGTGGGGTCTAGGCTGGAGATGAATTTAGGAGTCATCCGTGTGAGACTGGATAAGCTCACTAATGGATATGGACAGAATATAGAACGCAGCAGAATTCCAAGGACTGAGCCACAGGGACACAAGTGTCAGCCTAAGGAAGCTGTGAGGCATGAGACAAGGTAGGACAAAACCCCGGAAAGTGTCCTGTCCAGAGAAAGCAAGTCGGAAGGAAGGAAGGAATAACCAGATCACATGCTACTGTGAGTCAAGTAAGATGAGCACTGAGACCTCAGCAGTACCTTTAGCAAAGAGAAAAGAGCAGCTATGGTGAAGCGGCGGAAGTGAACACAGATTAGAACAGGTTCCGTTGGGAATTGAAGACAGCGAATTGTAAACAACTAATCCAAGGAGTTTTGTAAGGCAGGGCAAGCAGAGAAATACAGGCGGGGGGCAGGGGGTGAGTAGAGGCAGAACTGGGTGAAAAGGGATTTTATTCTAAGTTTTGAAAAATAACAGCACATCTGTAGGCTAGTGGAAATGATTCAGCATCAAGGGAAATTGAATAATTTAGGAGAGAGAGAAGAGAATTCCTGAGACTTGCCCTTGAGTAGAAGAGCGAGAGTAAGATACAGAGTACAAATCTGAGGTGACAGACAGGAACACAGAGAGCTCCCCCAGTGATAAGAGAGAGGGTGCAGATGGGGTTGGGCACACAGACAACGGGAGCAGTGGAAGATCTCTTGTGACTGTCAGGTTTCTTAGTGACATGGAAATCTTGGTCATCAGCTGAAAGTGAGGCTTGAAGGGGAGGTAGTCGAGAGGAGAAAGTGTGAAATGGTTATCTAGGAGAGGGGGAGAGTGAACAATGAAAATATAGCATGCCTTCTTGGCAGAAATAAAGTCCCACTTATGATTTGTTATGAAATTTAAGATGAACTCACTTTCCATGGCTGTGCACACCATGTTCCACCTCTAGAACACAGAGGGCTGGGCATGGTGGCTCACGCCTGTAATCCCAGCACTTTGGGAGGCTACAGTGGGCAGATCACTTGAGGTCAGGAGTTCAAAACCAGCCTGGCCAACATGGTGAAATGCTGTCTTTACTAAAAATAGAAAAATTAGCTGGGTGTGGTGGTGGGCACCTGTAATCTCAGCTACTTGGGAGGCTGAGGCACAAGAATTGCTTGAACCCCAGAGGTGAAGGCTGCAGTGAGCCATGATTGCACCACTGCACTCCAGCCTGGGCAGCAGAGTGAGATTCTGTCTCAAAAAATAAAAAGAATTTAAAAATTAAAAAAAAAAAAAAAAAAAACAGGAGTGTGGGCAAATAGTGGCCAAGTGAGTATCTTGAAGTGAGAAAGGGATGAGAGCATTGATGGTATAATGCAAGAATCAGATCTAGTTAGACATTGGAATTTATACTTGAAAATCTAAGAAACAAATTGGTAAATTCAATAGATGGTGGGTGCTGGTGAGGGATTGTTGAATTCAGTATCTTGGAGAGACTGAACAGGAAATACAGAAAAGGGTAAAGGAAAGGATAATTGAAACTAAGTTTATGGAAGAGTTGTAATTAATGATAAGGACAAGAGCTAAATTATGCTTCTCAAACTTTAGTGTGCATATGAATCCTCTGAAGTTCTTATTAGGATATGTATTTTGATTTGGTAATAGGTTGGCAGAGCCTTAGATTCTGTATGTCTATCAGATTCTGTATGTCTACCAAGCTCCCAGTGACGCTGATTCTATTGATCCAGGGATTGCATTTTTAAGGGTAACAATCTAGACTGATATTTCTCAACCCTCACAGTAAATTACAACCATTAGGGAGCTTAAAACACTCTGATGATAGACCGATGAATTGGAGTTTTTGTGGATTGGATTTAGCTTCTCTGAATTTAGAATTAATATGACCTCTGGCCTAGAATGTGTGACCTTGGAGGATAAGATCATTGCAGGATGGAGGGTCATGAAATTGAAAAACCAAGATGTTAGAAGTGTCATCTTTGTGGTTATTAAACTCTTCACAAATTATGCTTTAGATAAAGTGACTGTTAATCCAGAGGTCTGTAAATAACTACAAAAACGTCAAAATTGGGTGATATAATCTGATGGCATAATATTCAAGGCAAAGATGTTTAGAGAGAACAAACAGACTGAAAGAGACAATACTGAGCCCGGACAACACTTACCCACCCCAGGCCCAGCGGCATGTTGGATTTGGGAAATGGAATATCCGCCCCTTCAGAAGACTCCAGAAGAAACGATGGCATCAGAAAGATGTAAACTTTAGTATGAGAAGAATGTGAAGGAAACAATCTAAAAAGAGACTGAAATTTTAGAAGATTTTCATGCTGTATTCCAGGCGGCATGGAAGAGGGTCAGGACTTTTGGAGCTGGTGGCGTGCAGCCCCTGGGATTACAGCACAGGAGGTGAGGGATGGCCTGCAGTCCGGACTCAGCCTCTCATAGAGATGACTGTCTCAGAGCAGAGTGCTGTGATATGGCTGGCAGCCCTGGGGTGTAAGGGACTGGTGGGGGGTCTTGTCAGAAGCTGGAGGAGTCCTGGGCCCCCCCCCCTTCACTCCCACAGCTATTTTCTGGCTGTAGAACCCTTTATTTCTCAAAACAAAGGTGTGAAAGCAAATCTGGTGTGGAAAACGCATAAAAGCAGAGTTTCTGTGATTCAAGTGGTAGTTAGGGGAGGAGAGCAGTGCCCCCCACAGGGGCCTATCAACACTCCTGGGGCTTCTCAGGGGTCCTGAGGTTCAGGTCAGAACCACTCTCCAACATAGGCTGGAGACACCCAAGGCAAATGGGTCATTATCTATAATCGAGTAAAGATCAGGTATCCAACAATAATGTCTCTTCAAATCTTTTGTTAACCATGCAGATTGAGCACTTCTTTCTGTGTAATAAACTCTTCATACAAACAAGTGGTTTGAAATATCCCTTGGGATTTTCTTATGTCATTTATGATTAGGAGAACGTCCCTGTTAAACTGACATCATTTACATAGGAGAAACCATAGTTTTGAATAGCTATGTGTTCTCCAGAAGCAAAGGTTCTCAATGAACCAAAGGTATGAATGTGAGTAGGTTTTTAAGAAAGTACTTCCAAGAGAACCCTGTAAAGTGGGCGAACAAGCAGGAGAGAGAAACCTAGTACAGGCTGAGTGACCCTTCTACAGAATGCTCAAGACCAGAATTGTATGGACTCGGGTTCTAGAATATTTGCATATACATAATGAGATATGTTGGGAATAGGATCCAAGTTCAAACACGAAATTCATTCATTTTATATGCATGTTATGCACATAGCCGGGAGGGAATTTCATACAATATTTTAGATAATTTTTGCCTGAAACAAAGTTTGTTCACACTAAACCATCAGAAAGCAAAGGGGTCACTACGTGAGCCACTCGTGGACAGTCTGTGGTTGTTTGGTGTCACGGTCTTCCCTTGGGGATGCTGAATAAACTGTGCATTTTGCACCTGCGTTTTGACTGCAACCAGCCACGAGGTCATGTGTGGGATTTTCTTTTTGTGGCGTCACGTTGGTGCTCAAAATGTTTCGGACTTTGGAGCATTTCAGATTCCAGATTTTTTGATTAGGTATGCTCCATTTATAATAGTGTCAATTCATGTCAATTCAGGTACAGTCTCAAGGATGTAGCTTCAGCCTCATCCCTGCAAGGGACTTCTGGAAAGTTACAGCTCAGATTCCGACCCAGTGGGACAGAAGCCATATTTCTGCACCCACTAGTCAATGGCTAATGGGGAAGTTGTAGAAATTCCTAGGCACTTTCAGGCAAAGACAATCCATGAGTCTGAGGGCTGTTCTTCAGTGAAGAGGAGCAGGTATGGGTACTTGAAAGAGAAGCTCACTGAGCACAGAAATTGCAGAAGGGCTGCAAGAACAACTGTCAGAAAGGGAGCCCATCAGTGCCTTGCGTGATAGAAGGCTTTCTTTAGAAAGGCATAGATAACCTAGGTAAAGATTCCACTCAAAAATATTACCTTCATCTTGTAATTATCTCTCCAAGAGATTTTTAGCAGTGATAAATTATGCCACCTTCTCCCATGCACTTCCAGCAGGATCTTATTTCCACACATAGGGTGAAGCATTGAGAAAATCCTGGTCAAGTGAATATGAGTATACACCTGAGAGATACCTAGGCATGGCTATGACTGAATGTGCAGTCTGTATTTTAAAACAAAATACATATTTGAAATACCCACTGTTTTAAATGGATTCTATTCTTTTTCTCACTACCCTAAGTGTAAATATCAAGAATGTTTAGAGTTTTAAACATTTACATCATTACAAATAGTTTGTCTACAACCTCATACATTTCTGTATTTCAGGATTGTTGTTGATTTTTATTTTTCTCTATAAATGTTGGCTTCTCTTCTAAGGATTAGAGGAGCATTATTTGAGAGTCCCTGCCTTAAATGTAATTTAGAGTTGTGCAATGTCAAACCCACTGACAGATTTAGAGATTAATTTCTAGACCTCTTCTGGTGCTCGAGAAACTCCTTAAGGTTTTGAAAATGGCAAAAATATTGACTCCCTACCACTAAAGGTTACCTGTATCCACATTCACCCTAATGCAAAAGGAGAGTTTAAGTGTGGTAAATATCAACATTGTTTGTTGTTTTGCTTTATGGAAAAACCTGTGCATAGAAAAAAATAAGGCAACTGCCAGAATAAGAAATAGTTTACCTCCAGAAGAACAGCTTATACACCTGTGTTTTCCTCTTTTCATTCAGCAAGTATAACATCACTGTTATTACATTAATATTATTCACATAGAAAAAAAAGTTCAGCAGCTTTAAGTGGTCATGTCTTAAGGTCAGGTTCCTAAAAAGCACACCGTGAACCAAAGATTTAAATGTTAGCATTTTGCAAAATGAAGGATTTGAGTATGATTTATAAGCTACTCAGATTGTATTAAGAATTGGTAGAAAAAAATTTTTAAATATTTTGACCGAGATACCTTTCCAAATAAGTGTTTTGCTACATTTTGAAGTCAGGGCATTTTCAGGGATATTTAATCCACATGTTTCAGTGAGGCTACATATAAATCATCCAAATGTTATTTTATTACAGCTATGTGATGTCTAAAATGCTTTTGTGCTTTTAAAAATAGTCGTTATTTTTTTTTTCTAGAAAGCAGCAGGTAAGTTGCCAAGAGTAAACAAATAGAAAAGGCTTGAGTTCAGTTTGAAACGCTTATCCTATTATTTTTGATTGGGTTCTGAACTTGGCAGCACGCGTTCCCCATTTGTGCCTACAGGGCAAAGTAAAAACAATCTGAACACTGTATTTCCCAATTGGTTCATTGACATTTGAGAATAATGTAGTACAGATAGAACCAGCATGTTTGGCAGGTGAGTGATACTTAACATGACCTTGGAAAGTTACTTCCCACCAGTTTGCAGAAGTTCACGGCCTGGAACAACATTGTACATTTTACAAAACACGGGTTACGACAGACAGCCATCGAGGGATCCATGCTGGGGATTTATCTATTTTTCTCATGTATCTTTAGGTGGAATGGTTGAAAAATGAAGACATAATTGATCCTGTTGAAGATCGGAATTTTTATATTACTATTGATCACAACCTCATCATAAAGCAGGCCCGCCTCTCTGATACTGCAAATTATACCTGTGTTGCCAAAAACATTGTTGCCAAGAGGAAAAGCACAACTGCCACTGTCATAGTCTACGGTGAGTGACCCTTCAGGGTTTTAGTCTAGTTCCTGTCTAACTGCAGTTTCTCATTGGCATCAGTGTCTTAACTCAAGCCAGAAGCCCTTTTTTAAAATCTCATTTTATTTTAGACAGAGTCTTGCTCCATCACCCAGGCTGGAGTACAATGGCATGACCATAGCTCACTGTAACCTTGACCTCCTGAGCTCAAGGGATCCTCCCACTTCAGCCTCCCCTCAGTAGCTGGTACAGGCATGCACCACCATGCTGGGTTCTAGAAGCCCCTTTTCAATCTCCATCACTACTTGCTTGCTGCTTTTCACAGGGCCAGTGAGGTTTAATTGCTTCCCTGCTACTCATATGAAAGGACAGACTCAGGCATTCTCAGCCCTTTGTCAGTCAGCTTCTCGGAAAGCAAAGGAAGCCTCCCTGAGTGCCTGCTGCTTCTGTAAGCCCTCTTCTCTCCAGAACCTGCACCACCAAGATCTAGATTGAGTTCTAAAGATGAATATGCCTTGTTCAGCCGGCTGATGTTTCTATGAGTCTGGCCTTGGTCGTATCATTACAAACCCTTAGAAAGCAGGAGCTGACCTATTTGCAAAATACATCAGCACAGTTTTAGGTACTTACAACTCATTCTGCTCACTCCATCAAAGGTGTGCAGAGTGAAGATACTGCCTTATCTAGCCAGGTGGCCCTAATCCTAACAACATGGTAAAGTCCAACAAAGCAACTTCTTAGGAAGCTTCCTCTCATGCCCTGGTCCTTTCTAAGCCAGTTCATCTCTAAACCTATCAATTCTCTGGAAGTACAAAGCAATTTCATGCCCCATTTTGATGTGGCAAATATGCTTTTATTTCTCTAAATGGTTTAGGACTCAGTTATTTTTTAGTCATTTCATGAGTAGCTTCATCTCCCCAGCTAAGGTTAAACTCTTTGGTAGACTAGACTGGTCTGTATATTTACATATTTCTCACAATGTTAGACATCGAATAGTTCCTTATATTGATGCTTGACTGTCTCCAAGGAAACCAAACAACCTGGGAAGTATTTTGAGATTATGCTACCTCCAGAATGATATGCTCATGCCTCACCACTTCCTAGAACATAATAAAGATTTTCATCACTGTTTTAGTGTTAAAATCCATGGGCCTTGGTGTCTTATTGACTGAAGGAGGGACAGCCACTAGCAAGTATGTGGCTCATGGTACAGTCAGTCGTGTGTCACTTAATGATGGGGACACATTCTGAGAAATGCATTATTACATGATTTCATCATTGTGTGAACATCGTAGAATGTATTCACACAAAGATGATATAGTCTACTGCATGCCTGGGATTGATGGTATAGCCTGTTACTCCTAGGCTGCAAACCCGTATACCATGTTACTATACAGAATACTATAGGGAATTGTAACAAAATGGTAAGTATTTGTATATCTAAACATAGGAAAGGTACTATAAAAATAAGATATCAAAGATACAAAAGAAAAAGTACACCTGTATAGGGCACTTAACCATGAATGGAGCTTGTGGGCCTGGAGGCTGCTCTGGGTGAGTCAATGAGTAAGCGGTGAGTGAATACGAAGGTTTAGGACATTACTCTACACTGCTGTAGACTTTATAAATGCTACACATAGGCTATACTACATTTGTAGAAAAAGTAAAGTAATACACAATGTTACAACAGCTATGAGGTTATTAGGTGATAGGAATTTCTCAGTTCCATTGTAACCTTATGGAACAAACCATTACTGTATATGAAGTCTGTCCTTGACTGAAACGTTACAAGTACATGATACGACTGAAGGGGTTAAGAATATGGCACCCCAAAATATGCCACTTGGCATGTTGACTATTTTCTACATTAAAGGTCCCTGAGAAACAGCAGGTGCAAGATCACTCTGGTAATCCTTCTGACTCTTAAAAGCAGGAGATGAGATTTTCAAATGAAAGAAGCCTTCCCTGTACTAGAAGGAAAGTAACATTCTTATCAAGGACAGGAAGTTGAGACCAAGGGAAAGTTAAGATCCAGAGAATTCTGTATCGATCTTATTAAAATAACTCTCAATCTTCTTTTAGCCTTACCATATAATTTAGTCATGTTTTCCCAACTTACTACTCTTTGTCCAGTTCAGTATATAAGCATTCAACTGCATCTTTGGGTCTTAATTTTCTTCTGACATGGAAAAGTTCTATGAAATACATTTGCATGTTTTTCTTCTGTTGATTTGTATTACACCAATGTAATTATTAGGCCCAGCTGAAAACATCCTGAAAAAGTGAAAGTAAAATTTTGCCTACCCCACAGTACCATTAAGATGGATGTGTGTTTGAGAAGAGAAACCGCCATGCTGTTCCAAAAAAATGTAGTGCTGCTTTAAAAATGTCATTTTAATTACAAGAAAGATATATAAAATTTTTTGATCCTCTGATTCCTCAGAGGTTTAATTTCCTAGTCTAGATAATGGCTGTGTTGAATTGTACACAATGGCCTTTCTTAAATCACAATAAAATAATAAAATGTTTTCTTCTTTTTTAATCTCATTTTAAGCTGCCTGAAACACTTGATTAACAACATTTGAAATACAAGAAAGAAATGGGGCACAATCACAGTATGTGCCAGTGATAAATAACTAATGAAGGCAGACTGTATATAGTTGTATTAGATAGATGTTTAATGAACATGCAGATCTCTCCCTACGTATATTATGCTTTCAATATCCATAAATACAATGAATGTGTTGTCTTTAGGAAGGATCAAACACAAGTAACTTAGTAGTTAGAATTGAGAAAACATCTCTGGACTAGGGTCAGGAATCCTGGGTCATGGGAGTATTTCTGTCACTAACTGATCTTCAGAGGGATTTTTAACCAGGATTCTCTGAGCCCTTGCCTCGTTCTTTGTAAAGTGAAAGAATAAACCTAGGATCTTCAAAGACTTTTTCATCCCTGATCATTTCTCATTAAAATCCTAGCAGAACAGTATATGTATCCTAAACCCCAAATATCAGCTTGCCAGTATGCTAGTTAACAGTTTATACAGACAAGTCCATCACAGGGAATTTTGTAAACTTGAGCAAGTTAAGTTGATTTTTGGAACACTAACTGAAACCCTACCTATCCACCATCTGCTTGTCCTTTGCATAACCTCCTAAAATAACTTGTCCAAGCCTCATAGGTTGGACTCACCAGACATTCATAGAAAACATATGTATCTAACGAGTATTTCATATTTAGAGAGTATTTTGTACATTTTTTGTTAATGCAATTTTTAGCTTGCAAATATACATCCACTAGAGAACATTTGGAAAACAGAAAAGGTCAAAGAAGGAAATACCTATACCTATAATCCTGTCACCCAGAGATAATATTAAACAAAAATTATGTGTGTACTATTGGTATATTCTTTTTTTTTTGAGACAGGGTTTCACTCTGTAGCTCAGGCTGGGGTGCAGTGGCACAATCTTAGCTCCCTGCAACCTCTGTCTCCTGGGCTCAAATGATCCCCTCCTCAGCCTCCCAAGTACCTGGGACTACAGGCATGTGCCACCACACCTGGCTAATTTTTGTCTTTTTTGTAAAGATGAGGTCTCACTATATTGCCCAGACGAGTCTCAAACTCCTGGACTCAAGTGATCTGCCCATCTTGGCATCCAAAAATACTGAGATTATAGGCCTGAGGCGCTGTACCTGGCCTATACTAGTATTTTCTATATATTGTTTTATATATATATATATATATATATATATATATATATATATATAATTATATCACAAATTTATGTATATGTATGTTTTAATATACATACTACATAAAAATTATACATATATAATTATGTGTAATGTATCCATAAACATTTATTTAAAACATACTGAAACATTAATGTGTGATTTATTTATTTAGAGACAGGATCTCACTGTGTTGCCCAGGCTGGAGTGTAGTGATGTAATCATAGCTCACTGCCGCCTCTACTCCTGGGCTTAAAGGATCCTCCTGCCTCAGCCTCCTGAGTAACTGGGACTATATACATATGCCAACATAACCAGCTAATTTTTTAATTTTTGTGGAGATAGGATGTTACTATGTTCCCCAGACTGATCTTGAACTCCTGGGCTCCAGCAACCCTCTCTGCTTGGGTTACAAGAGGGTGCCACTTCACTCAGCCTCATGTATTATGAAATAGCCTCTACAGTATCATTTTTAATGGCTGTCCAGGAGTCCATCACATGAACATATAAGGCTGGCTTTGCCATTTTCCTGTTTTTCAACATTATAGTTTTTTCCAATTATTCATCTTTATATAAAATAAAGTCGCTGTGAAAAATACATTTCTGTCTATAAATATTCAAGGTTATTCCCTATTTGATAGGTTTCTAGAAAACAAAATGTTGAGCAAATAATATGCGCATATAAGGTTTGTGTTACTTGAATGACTAATACACTTATTTAGTATTAGGATGTAGATGCATATACTGGTTGCATCATATTTTAACTACAAGCAAATTTTTGTTAGAAGTTGTTTAATTATAAAAATTTCATAGACTCACATTATTGAAGTATTAAAAAAGTACACATCAAAGTATTTTCTAAAGAGACCTGCAGAAGTGAATAGTGTGCAGTGTTAGGGTATAGGTTTTATAATCACATATGCTGACAGCTCATCATACATGACAATTGGCCTTCATACACAAAATATGTGTTTATTTCAAAATCAACTAATTGCCAAGTAACTCAAATTGCCATTCAGTTTGTTTACAACTCCAATACTATAAGATTTTATTTTTTAACCAGGTTCACTGGTTTGTGCAACCGAATAAAATCCTTAAAAGGTTGTAAAGTTTACCTATGCTTAAAAAAATCAATCATCTGGTTGTTTTTCTTTCTGAAAAAGAAGGTAAATGATTTGATTCTGTTCCCATGCTGTAGCTTCACTTGCAGGCTTGTCATAGAGATGTAAACATTTATTATTTGAGACGAGCTGTCAAAAGTAGTTTTGGAGCTTGACTAGGTAAGGAGATATGTATATTTTTTAAGAACACTGGCCAAGGAAAAGAGAACACAGTCCAATTTGTTTTTCTGAGTAGGTAAGTAAATGTTGGTAAATAATATTTTTTCTTCATCTGTACAATAAAACTTTGGATAAAATGATAACCGTGGTCTCTTCTGGCTGTGAAATTTTGGATTTTTGTAATGGTTATTTTTCACTTGAAAAATAACTTTGGTTACATATTGTGTCTGTTTTATGTGTCCATGTGTGTCGTGCGTGCACACACGTTTAATCCATTTTCTACTGTTTGCCTCCTTTCAGTTAATGGTGGCTGGTCCACCTGGACAGAGTGGTCTGTGTGTAATAGCCGCTGTGGACGAGGGTATCAGAAACGTACAAGGACTTGTACCAACCCGGCACCACTCAATGGGGGTGCCTTCTGTGAAGGACAGAGTGTGCAGAAAATAACCTGTACTACATTATGCCCAGGTAAATAAACTAGTCCTCTCATTCCAAATATCTCCCATTATTCAAGAAACATGTTTTTAGAGAATAGATAGAGTCTTTATTCTTGATCCGAATGTGTGATGAACATTATTTAAATCTGTCCTACCTTCAATGTTTACATTGCTGTAAAATCACAGATTTTCCTCCAAAAGAATACTTAACATTGTTACCAAAACATGCAAAATTGTACAAAACAGGAGATTAAACACTACTGTATATGATCCCTTTATATTATTCAACAAAACTGCTGGAGCCAAGACTGCAGATTTTATAATTCAAGGGATTTGAATGGCACTGAAATCCACACATTTTAGGAATAACAGTCCTTGGTCTTCAGAAAAACATGGAAATTAATTGGCACTGAAACATTTAGAAAATGTTTTAGACTGAAATATTTTATATTTGGTGTCAGTTTCTGGTCAAGGGCAAATATAACATTTGAAATGAATTATAAGGAAGGCAAAGTTTTGTGACACAGGGGATAATGGATTCTGAAACTAAAATGCAGTCAGTTCTTTATTATCTGTAAATGTTGGTCATCTATTTTTTTGAGTTATTTGTAGTGGTACCTATGGCAAGATTGCATCTCTCCACCTCTTACCATCTTTCTGTACTATCTCATACTGGTACCAACTCTTATCCATAGGTAAATCGAAGATAATATTTGCCACAAGCAAAAACAAAACTTATTAAAATGCTTAGTTACACAATATAGTCAAAGCTAAGCTAAAATTATTTTGAAATAATCCATAAATTTACTGTGTTCATTGGAGTAGCTATTGTGTTTTCAGTTTTGATGTTTAGACGCACAGCCACCTCCTCCTTTTGCTTAATTTGGTCCCGTTTATCCTTTAATAGAACCTTTCTCAGAGATGGGCTGGAGAAATGAACTGGAGGGATATACATAATCTACACTTTACATTCCCAAGTGTTAATTTCCAAGTATCAGAACAGTCTCCCACAGTGAACCCTTTGAGCTTAGCTGGACTTAAAATTTCAAATTTTATTCTGTAGGTGCTGACTCCCACAATTAAAAATGCACTGATCAATTTGAGTTGAAATAACAATATGGTGGCGGTGTTTTGGTATACTCAATTGGTGTAGGTCAAAGCAAATGTTTTTGCTCTAAGTAGTTGGGACTTGCTTATAGCCAGTTCTGTATAACTAAAATATAATGCTTTTCTTATTTTTCATATAGGTATATTTATAGCCATATACACATTATACATGATATATTTACATAATAATTTGAATATAAAATCATGTAGATCTCAAACTATGTAGACTATTAAAATTGATACCATTTTTATCAATATATAGATATAAAAGATTATGTTCAATAAATGATATTTAGCATTGTTTTAATTGAATCCTTGATAATCATTATTTTAGGGAAAATTAATATTTTAAAACTCTTATTTCAATATTTTTTTCCTATTTTTGTGAGAAACTTAAAAATCTGCATTTTAAAGTATGACTGAAATTTACTATATCCTTTTTCAAACTGGGATTTAAGTTGTGTGCTTTTTAAAGTAGAGATATCTGATTTCATTATCCTTAAAATTGCTGACAAGCCAGCCACCAAAATTAGAAAGAAAGTAAATCAGTTCTAAGTGACGGAATCATAACAAATATTAGGAACTTACCTAAATATTTTTTTAATAAAAATAGAGACACAAACATCATCAAATAATGGAATAATCAAATAATAAATGAAAAATAGTCTTTTCATGAAAACATTACAGAAGGCTTCAGCAGAATCAAGTAGCCTAGATAAAAATAGTAAAATAAGAAGACTATATAAAACATAGATGAGAGAGAAGAGGTAACTATACCAGCTGGATGAATGAATGGAAGGTTGGAGAGATTTCTTCTCCAATGTACCAACCTCTTCTCTGAATTCCCACACAAGCTTGCTTTCACTGTCCACATGGCACTAGGAATAAAGGAGTCTTGGATCCAAAGAAAGCCCCCTAATTTTCTTTTCAACCATCGCCTCCCAGGTTCAAGTGATTCTTCTGCCTCAGCCCCCCAAGTAGCTGGGACTACAGGTGCAAGCCACCATGCCCTGCTAATTTTTTGTATTTTAGTAGAGACAGGGATTCACCATGTTGCCCAGACTGGTCTCGAATCCTGAGCTCAGGCAGTCAAGTGGGTACCATGGCCTCCCAAAGTGCTAGGATTACAGGCGTGAGACACCGCGCCCAGGCTGAGCCCCACTAATTTTCAATACAAAACCCAGAAGCTCCCCCATTAATAGGAAAAGGGAAACTACCTTGACCTACTTTTACATAGCTCCTGGTGACAGCTTTGGCTTTTGTATGTCTCATTCAGCCTCCCTTGGCTTGGTCAGGGAGGAAACACTCATACATTCTAGGAAAAGCTTACAAAACCCAAATGATATAGAAGTGCAATTTCCAGCAATTGAAATGAATACAGTGCTTCTCAGCAGGCCATGCTTTTTCTTGTTTTGTTTGTTGTATTATACTTGAGCTCTGCTCCATCCCTTAAGCAGCTGCCTCTCCCTCTGACCTGCTGGTGCATTTTTTCATGGCAGTGGATGGCAGGTGGACATCATGGAGCAAGTGGTCTACTTGTGGAACTGAGTGTACCCACTGGCGCAGGAGGGAGTGTACTGCACCAGCCCCCAAGAATGGAGGCAAGGACTGTGACGGCCTGGTCTTGCAATCCAAGAACTGCACTGATGGACTTTGCATGCAGAGTAAGTCAATTTAAGCAAATTGCAGACACTGAGGGGGGTGGAGATGGAACCATTTGGATTTTTTTAAGGGAACATTAGAAATAAAGAATTATTTGAACAACCACAAAAAAAAAAAAAGCAATAATATAGCAGTATTCTAGCTTGCTCTCAAAATTGGAAACAGCTAATTTTCCAGGAACCGGAATGAATAGTAACTATGTCCACTTAACAGATAGCATCCGGTATTGCTTTTTCATGAGCAAGGGGTGATTCAATTACTTATATGGAGGGGAATCATTACTTAGTTTTATCAGAAAGCACAAAAGGGCACTCTGAATTCCTCATAGGGTCAATACAAGACTTCTAAAATGTAAGCTGTTTATTCTTAATTCATGGCAGGTACCTAACCAAAATGTCCATGGAATATAAAATATATGTAAAAATAACAAACATGTCTGGAGGTAGATTTACTAACTTAGAACAAATGTTTAATGAGAACATCTTCACAAACTCTTGAAAATTCTGGGTTTGTATTAGAAATCATAATGTGGGTATGATTTAGTTTATTTAAAGGAAATAAATATTAATAAAGCATAAATTTTTAAAATAAGTGTAGAAGATTGGCTCAGGAATGTAACGGGTGCTACAAGCTAGATATTCTCCATTTTTCATGTCTTTGTTCCTTAGATTTTGTTAATTAGGTGGTAATTTGATTTCCATACTTGCAAACTCTTGCCCCTTTATTGAGGAGCCCTTGGATGTACACAATTTACCATCTCTTTTTATGACCATAAATTGAGGTATTAAGAATTATTCTGAAATCATACTTATTCAGATTAACGGATCAAACAATGTGCTATCTTTGGAGCTGAACTAATGGTGGTCTAGTGTTGACATTTCTCATAACACATTACACATTGCTAGCAGAATATGAGCAGCTGAAGGTATTTGTGCAAAGGTATTTATATTTGTTATTTAAGTATAAAATATTTTGTTTTTACCACACTTAGAAAATTCTGTTGACTTTTCAGAGTCTATACACACAGGAACCTTTAAAAAGAAATCTTACTTAAAATACAAATAAATAATTATGTTGCTCACACAGAATAAAAATCCAATAGGCCTCTTATTTTTATGTTCAGGGCACATTGCATTCTTCAAGAACGGGCTACTGCCGCGTGTACAAAGTACAGCTCCTGGTAGTGATGTGGGGCTTGCCACTGTGAATCTCACAAGTTTGCACCAGAAATGCATGAATGAAAATCGGTTTTGCTAATCATTTATCCAGAGGTACAGAGTTTGAGTTGAGGATGAAAATAACAACATACCACATACAAGTTAGTCTTTTTAACATTTTTATCACTTGGTATTTTTCCTTTTCTGTAGAACAAACTGATTCGTGTGATTGCAAAGTAGCAATATTTGGAGTTTTTCCTCTTTGTCTTTCACATTCTCTCTCAATATACTATTTCAATCTTGGGAGATTTAATACCTACTGCTTCTATTGCACATAGTTAGAAATCCTCAGAACAACCTGTCTAATGAAGAATGCAATGCCACAAGACAGAACCTTTTATTAGTAATAGAAAAATGACACATTTTAAATTATGACAAATACAAACATGACATATTCAAACTAAGACTTTCATGACATAGCAACCCCTTAGCTTCTAGATCATTTCTTACAGCATTCATAGAATGTTTTCCTTTTGATTAGATATTTGCCAGTAATGACGGCCTGAAGGGTGTGTTGTGTGTGTGTACAGACAGGGAAGAGGAATGAGGCTACAGGAGGGTTTTGTTAGTTTTGTGTTTGTTTTTATTTATTTGTTTCATCACGTCACTTGTTTAATGGAAACATTTTGCTGTTTGGGTTAAAACCATTTCATTTAAAAGCTATTTATTTCTGCAGCCTTGATTTGCTATAGTAACAATCCCTACTAAGTCAATAAACTCTTTCATCTGTTTTCCTGTATCTACTCTAGTCCAACAGAGAATTGTAGTCTAGACCACTATTGATTTCCTCAGTGATAAAAACCAGAGATATTTTGCACTGTGTAATTATAGTATTTTACAGTGAAAGCTATAGTTTCTGTTTACCAGTTAGCTTGGTATTTCTGGGACAGTATTACTGCCAAAGTCTTGCAAAGAAATTATACTGTTTGGCCATTACTTTGGAAAACAAAGGCTTCTAATAGCGAAACTGCAAAGTTTGCGAGAGGGACAAGGTCAATGTTAAGAAAAAGAATGGGAAGAGAAAAGGTAGACAGAAAATTGCCGTCAGCAATTAGAATTATTTCATACTTATTTCCTTTGGGAGAATTAGTGTCTGGAATGCATTAATAAATAGTCCTCCGATTATATTGCAATGTTATCTCAAAATAAAGCTAGTCTACTTTCAGTAAACCAGCTAAGAACTACAACCTCTGAATCTATTCAAAATTGTATACAAATAATTCTGACATAAATGTAGGTATACTGCTAGATAGGAGAAATCCAGAGTTCATAATGGATTTGAGTAGGATTCAGAGTTACCTAGATAGTGTAGTACAATATTTTTTCAAAAACTAAGTTGGTACTTAGAGGAATACAATGAGAAATATATAGATAATATTACTGTTGATGTTTATTTATTTGTTCAAAACAAATTCAGATACATTTCTCCATTAAGCACGTAATACAAACACCTTTGATTGAAAATATGTTGAAATGTTAGATAAAATGTTGCAGACTTTATAGAGACATACATGTGCATGCAGAAAGAGGGATTAAAAGAGGTCCAAAATAAAGAAGATAGAGAAATCCTCAAATGCCACAAACGAAGCTGTAACTCCAAGCTAGAGAGGTAACTGTGTGAGTGAAAACCAAAATAACCAGGATGGGGATTGGACATGGACATAGGTTCTAGGGACTGGAAGTCAGGGTTTCCGTTTTGGCACAGGGGCAGAAGTCCTGGCTTTGTGAGACCTAGACTTGGGAGTAGGAACCCTAAAGAAAGCTGAAACTCACAAGTGGCTGACCTACATCACAAGCAACAACTAGAATATTTTTGCCCACCAGCCCAGAGAAGACATAGGAAAAGTCATGGTAGGAAAGGGAAATGAAGACTTCATTTAAATAAAACCTGTAGTAAAACTATAACCTCACCCAGCTCTGGTATGGAATCTGAGATACTGTGATGGAAGCAAAACACAAAAGATGTATAAGCTTCTAGGACACCAGCAGAGCAAACACTATTCTCTAGGTTTCCTTCCATAATGTGAGTTCATTAGTCTATGACAAAAATAGGGCAGGCTTGTCCATAAGCTTACAATACAAAGTTTCCCATCACTCATGAAAGTAGTAAACTTGTAAGGGAAAGTCAGCAATAATAAATGAGTTAGCATTCTACTAACATGAACTCATAGAGCAATCTGAAGGAAACTAAAAGTAAACGTAAAAACAAACATTTATGCCTTATATTGTTACAAGGAATATAAGCACAAATGAAATAACAGAATATTGTTTAAAAGACAGACTTGGAGAAACAAACAAATGGAATGTCTAGAGAAGAAGGCCTAATGATTGAAATTTAAAACTCGTTGGAAGATGAAAAATCAGATTGGATAAAGCTGAAGAGAGGCTGGGCACAGCAGCTCACGCCTGTAATCCCAGCACTTTGGGAGGCCGAGGTGGGCAGATCACCTGAGGTCAGGAGTTCTAGACCAGCCTGACCAACATGGTTGAAACCCCGTCTCTACTAAAAATATAAAAATTAGCCAGGTGTGGTGGCGGGCACCTGTAATTCCAGCTACTCGGGAGGCTGAGGCTGGAGAATCACTTGAACCCAGGATGCACAGGTTGTAGTGAGTGGAGATTATGCCATTGCACTCAAGCCTGGGTGACGAGTGATACTCTGTCTCAAAAAAAAAAAAAAAAAAAGAAAAGCTGAAGAGAAAATTAGTAAACTGGAATATAGATTGTAAGAAACTTCCCACGATACAGGGAAGTTTTCTGAATATGTGAGCAAGTGAATATGTAAAAGGGAGGCTAAAACTCATGGAGGATAGAATGACAAAATCCAACATTTACAGCATAAAAGCAAAATTTAAAAGATTTTCAGATAATCAAGATAAAGAGGATTTACTACGCATAAACCTTACTGAGTAAACTACTGAAAATGAAAAATTATTTTTTTCTTCAATTTAAAGAACAATTGGTTCTTTAAAATAAGACGAGACCAACGGAGGAGCGTTGAAAATAAGATGGAGCTAAATGGTAGACAACATTAACATGGAATATGGGAAGGTGCAAACTAAATTAAAAATTTCCGTTTTCCATATGTGCTCAGAAAAGAATAGTAACACTATTTACGTTAGATGTCACTGATTTCACTGCTGTAGTTAAAATGTGAAGACAGGCCGGGCGCGGTGGCTCACGCCTGTAATCCCAGCACTTTGGGAGGCTGAGGCGGGTGGATCACGAGGTCAAGAGATCGAGACCATCCTGGTCAACATGGTGAAACCCTGTCTCTACTAAAAATACAAAAAATTAGCTGGGCATGGTGGCGCGTGCCTGTAATCCCAGCTACTCAGGAGGCTGAGGCAGGAGAATTGCCTGAACCCAGGAGGCGGAGGTTGTGGTGAGCCGAGATCGCGCCATTGCACTCCAGCCTGGGTAACAAGAGCGAAACTCGGTCTCAAAAAAAAAAAAAAAAAAAATGTGAAGACAGTACAAACATAAAAATTAAATGTATAAATTCAAAATAAAAATTTTAAGGGTAGGAAATTGGCAAAAGAAAAGCCATAGTAAATGAAAACAGTAAATGAAATGGTGGAAATAAAGCTACATATATCAGGGATCATAATGTAAATGAATTAAACTCACCTGTAAAAGGAAATCCAAAATTATAGCCAAAAACTCAGTTTTATTCTATTTATAAGTGAAATACTTCATAATTATAGGAAAGATTGAAAGTTTAAAAATGGAACTTACACTATTGTTCAGTGTTTATTTTACCATGTCCAATTAATGGCTTTTACTATCTGATTGGGCTATTCTTTATTCAATTCCATTTCCCATTATGCCTAAGTAATATGTGTTAGAGGTCATTTTTGGCCTATTGTTTGAATATAGAGTTTTGTTTATTATGGGCTTTATAGTTTTTAGAATGTTTAATTTTCAACTGAAAAATTATAAGTTTTCTAAATTGTTTACAAGTTTGTTAATGTTTGGATTAGACATCTTAGAAATTTATGTCTTTCCTCAAATTTAACACCAATTGAAATTTTTCATGAAAAGGCTTTGAAGGCTACTTATAAAACTAATGAATTTAATGTTAAGCAAATGTGTAGTTAAGTGTAAACTTTTGTATTTTGCTAATAGAATAAAAGTTTTCATGGGGAAGCAATTTGACACTATATGTCAAGAGTTTTGAAGTTATCGTACCCTTTGACCTAATAACTCTACTTGAATGAATAAATTTTAAGTAATTAGTATGAATATCTAAAAATATGTATAGTGAGCCCTCTGTATCAGTGGGTTGCACATCTCTGGATTCAACCAAGTGCAGATCAAAAATATTTTTAAAAATCATACAACAATTAAAAATAAATTTTAAAATATAGTAATACAATTTACAGAACATTTAATTTGTATTGGTATTATAACCAATCTAGAGATGGCTTAAAGTATACATGCGGATGTGCATAGTTACATGCAATTACTATGCTATTTTACATAAGGGACTTGAGCAATCTCCAATTTTGGTTTCGGTACGGGGAGAGAAGTTCTGGAATCAGTCCTATTCAGATACTGAGGAACATCTGTATGTCACATATGTCTGTATTCTTTGTCATTGTAAAAAATGCAAAACCCAAAATTATAATATTAGGATAATGGTTAAGGAACACATGATACCTCCATTAAATGGAACATCATATAGCCACAAAAATATTTATGAGGGTTTAACATGCAAAAGCAGAATATGGATTTATATATGCATTTGGTGATAACTGCATAAAGATATGCTTAGTAAAAGATGGATGAGATTTATAAATTTTCTGGGCTACTGAGATTGCAAGTAATTTTTTTTCTTTTTCTATATGCTTTCTATTCTATACATTATGCTTAGTATTCCATTATATTTATAATAATAAATGACATTTTTAAAGAACTGTTGAGGCTGGGCCATCGCATGGTCTTGGAAACATGGGTCTGTGGATTTAAGATATAGCAGTGTCACAGACTGCTCACATTGATACAAATTAGATTACCGAAAAAGTATTTGCATGAAATACTTGTATAAAACCTAGTTGTATAAAACCCTAGTGTTCAATAGTTACTTACAGCCAGTAAACCAAGTATTTTGAAGACGTGGGGATTTGGAACTGAATTACAGTTTTTTGTTATTTCCCAGTTGCTTATCCTATACATATCACTCTGTCTTGCAATCGTAATTTAAATTCTCAGACTGTTTGATAAGTTGGATTCATTATGTGACACTGTGTAATTTCATTTGTGAAATAAGATCATGGTCTGTAAACAATTTCAGAAGCTCTTCTAAATTTTTATACCACTTATACATAGCAGATCATATTGTAAGTGCTGTATAACATATAATATATATGTATTACACTGGATAAAGCCTCACTGGCCCAAAAAAGTAGTTCCTATAGTGGGACAATGCCTTGGTGCCTTGAAATTAAGACCTGTAAGAAATCAGTGTTATTTCACTAGAATGCATTACTGAAGGGTAATTAGAAGCTATCAGAATCACTTAAGGTCCCAGAAATAACTTGGACATTTGGGCTTTATAAGCACATTTTTTTTTTTTCAAATCAACATTTTAAAAAGTGGAGTTCTTTGGTATACTAAATGACATGGATTGCATTGAGTAAGAAACATAAGTGACTTGGCATGTTTGTCACTGTTGAAAATAACTGAAAACATATGTCTGATCTAAAAAAAATTAATAACAAAATCAGCTTTTACTTTCAGAATCAGTATTGGAAGGCCAATTGTACTGTCTGCACATTAAATATTTAGGTTTCTTTATGTCATCCCTAAACTGATGTGAAAGTAGCCACCCCCTCACACACTTTACAATATATTTTTGAAATAGGCTTTACATTAAATGCTTATGCCGAGAGAGAGAGAGAGAAAGAGAGAGAGAGAAAGAGACAGACAGACAGACAGACACAGACAGACAGACAGAGGACAGGACACACAGAGAGATACAGAAGAAGCAGAAAGCACTTAAATCTCCAGGGTTGGGTGCAATGGCTCATGCCTGTAGTCCCAGCACTTTGGGAGGCTGAGGTGGGCAGTTCACCTGAGGTTGGCAGTTCAAGACCAGCCTGGCCAAGATAGTGAAACCCTATCTCTACTAAAAATAGAAAAATTAGCCAGATGTGGTGGCAGGCATCTGTAATCCCAGCTACTCAGGAGGCTGAGGCAGAAGAATCATTTGAACCCAGTGGGCAGAGGTTGCAGTGAGCGGAGATCACGCCACTGCACTCCAGCCTAGGCGACAGAGCAAGGCTCCATCTCAAAAAAAAAAAAAAAAAAAAGCTAAGACAATAATCATATTTACGTTTTAAGTTAAAATACAAAATTGTATTACTAAGACCTGATAACTTTTAACTTTCATAATCTTTATAATGAATTTTTAGTAAGATCTATTTGTCAGGGATGGCATATAATATTAAAAGTTTAATCCTTGCTTACTTCTTCCTTTTGAAAATAGCAATTCAAATACTCTATATATCCTGGTCCAGAAATGGTGATTTATATATATTTATCAATATACTAGATTAGATTATTAAGTTATGCAACTATTCCTATAGATTTTAGTTTTTAGTCCCATTGTAAGTTTGGAGTTTCTCATAGGTATTTGTGACAGTTCAAATCTGAACTTAGAATTACCCCTTCTTGCTGAAGACAGTTTATGCCACAGTAGACAAATTTAAAATTGCATTTACTAACAAGACTGCCTGGAATTGTGTCTGCATCAGTGAACTTCCTGACTTTGGGAAATTAAAATGTTAGGCATTCTGCAAAGTTAGCACTTTCAACTCATTAAAAAATTTACATGTCACACAGCTCTTCTATTAATTCTCAGAAGTGCAGAGGAAGCGGCAGAGTTCTGCATGTGTAACTTGCGGTGTGGACACACTGCATACCAGGGCCCTCAGAATCCCAGGTGGATTTATTGTGAGGAAGTAATTTACCTTACAAATAGTCATTACTTGATTTTAGAATTATATGTTTATAACTGCTCATGGTAGGCATCTGAGAAGGTGCTAGTCAGTTCCCAGTAAAATTCTTGCAACACAGCAGTTTGATAGGAAAGCATAATTGTGAGTGGTAGACAGTGAGTGCTTTTATCTATAGTTGGAAGAAGTTGATTTCATAGCTGTGTTTGTGTAGTTCTTGATATGTGTAGTGTCCCAGATGGCAAATATTCTGTACATGGCCTGCCTGCCCAACACAGTCTCCGGTATAGTTAAGTGTGGGTTGCTTTTGCTTTTTTCCTTTCTAGTAAAACATTTTCCTGGTTTTGAAAGCAGGGATGTGGTTAGAAACTTTAGCCCACAGAAGCCTAATGAACACCTATGGAGCACCACACAGGTTGGAAGACAAATGCAAGGTCTTCAGATTCTAGGTAGAAAGAGAACTCTGAGGGGATCAAGAAAGGTGCCACCATGCCAGCAACTAGAGCAAAGCATGGACTCCTTCCAGATCACAGGGGTGCAGGCCCAGGGCTGCAAGCTCAATTTTCTTCTTCCTAAAAATCTAGCTGATAGGGTCATATATTCTAGAAGTCAGCCACCTTATATCAGGACTCCTCATCATTTCACTTTTTCTATCAGGTGTCTTTACTACCATGGAAGGACCCTTGATAGTGCTGCTTTTGGAGCTATAATTTGTTATTTTCTAAGAAGCATTGATGGGGATAGAGTCCAGCATTTAAAAACACTTGAGTAGCTGATGTGTGTTTGATTTTAGTGAGCTGAGTTTAAATTTCAGGCATTTATGCTTCATCTACTGTGAATCATGAGATAAGATATTTACATCCCTGGGATGTTAATTATCTACTATTCATTTTCAGAAGTGTGTGGTTGGTCACCTTAAGGAACAGGGCTATGGACTAGCTTAGTGAGGCGTGGCCACTGTCCTCTGCAGGCTGCAGCAGTAAATTACCATGGCAATTTAGACAACTGACATCAGTGATAAGCAAATGTCCTTTTTAATTGTTGTTGTCATGTCCTAGGATTTATGTATTCATTTATATGGAGTTCCTTAAGCCCTATCAATAAATAAGCCCTCAGAAGAGTGGTAAATTATAATAAATGACCCTGGGTGTCTTTGACAGAGCTGACCTTTGACATCATTAGTGCAGCCCTGATGGGTTTGCTAGATAAGAGCTGACTTTAAAGGATAAAAGAAAATCTGGACATGTTTATTTTGAATGGCCCTCGAGGTTTTAATAAGAATATTTGCATCAGAAGAAATGTAACAGGGGTGAAAAAAGTCACCCATGTTTTGGCTTAATGTAAAGTCACTGGCGAAAAGGAAGACCAAGGACCCGGGTCAAGGAGAGGGGATTCTTCTAAGGATAGGGTCAGAAAATGAGGAAAAAATCTTACGAAGTAGCCTAGTGGGCTTAGAGTAGATAAGTATCACTAAAACTAACCAAGATCTTTGTGACTTAAAAATAGCTACGTTTATAGAATATGCTTAATGCTTTTATAAGTGACATTGAGTGTGTCATATGCATGACCTGCATACCAACCACCCCCATAAGATATGAATCCATCTTCTATTGTGCTTAATCCCCACAGTATCCTAAAATCGATTTACATGTATTAAGGTCATAGAAGCAGCCCCATATTGAAATGTAATGAGTAAACCTCAAAGGCAAGCACAACACCTTCTAAAACTCTGTCTCCCTTTTGGCCAAGTATCTGATACTAATGTAAGGATAGGGTTTTAATGCCCAGACACCTACATACAGGCTTTGAAAACAAAGTCTAGTTAAGACAAAATTGAATTGAATTCAATTTAATTAATACTAAAAAGGTAGAAAAAAGAGCCTCACAAGCAAAACTTTTGTTAATCCCCTAATGATAGTTCTGTTTTGCAAAGAAGAAACTGAGGCATATAATTGAAACAGCCTTTTTAACACCCACAGATGAATGCTAGAGCCAATGTATAAAGGCAGATCTGTCTCATTTTTAAGCCTGTTCTCGTGCAGCATCTTGGATGCCAGAAGCAAGTGGTTGTCAGCTGTTACTGCTTTAAAATGGGGAAAAGATTCCCTATTTAATAAATGGTGTTGGAAAAACTGGCTAGCCATAGACAGAAAACTGAAACTGGACCCCTTCCTTACGCCTTATACAAAAATTAACTCCAGGTGGATTAAAGACTTAAACATAAGACGTAAAACCATAAAAACCCTAGAAGAAAACCTACGCAATACCATTCAGGACATAGGCATAGGCAAAGACTTCATCACTAAAACACCAAAAGCAATGGCAACAAAAGCCAAAACTGACAAATGGGATCTAATTAAACTAAAGAGCTTCTGCACAGCAAAAGAAACTATCATCGGAGTAAACAGGCTACCTACAGAATGGGAGAACATTTTTACAATCTATCCATTTGACAAAGGGCTATATCCAGAATCTACAAGGAACTTAAACAAATATACAAGAAAAAGCAAACAACCCCAAACAAAAAGTGGGCAAAGGATATAAACAGACGCTTCTCAAAAAGAGACGTTTATGTGGCCAACAAACATGAAAAAAAGCTCATCCTCACTGGTCATTAGAGAAATGCAAATCAAAACCACAATGAGGTACCATCTCATGCCAGTTAGAATGGTGATCATTAAAAAGTCAGGAAACAACAGTTACAGGAGAGGATGTGGAGAAATAGAAATGCTTTTACACTGTTGGTGGGAGTATAAATCAGTTCAACCATTGTGGGAAGACAGTGTGGTGATTCCTCAAGGATCTAGAACCAGAAATACCATTTGACCCAGCAATTCCATTACTGCGTATGTACCCAAAGGATTGTAAATAATTCTGTAGAGACACATACACATGTGTGTTATTGCAGCACTACTCACAACAGCAAAAACTTGGAACCAACCCAAATGTCCATCAATGCTAATCTGGATATAGAAAATGTGGCACATATACACCATGCAGCTATAAAAAAGGATGAGTTTATGTCCTTTTCAGGGACATGAATAAAGCTGGAAACCATCATTCTCAGCAAACTACCACAGGAACAGAAAAACAAACACTACATGTTCTCACTCATAAGTGGGAGTTGAACAATGAGAACACATAGACATGGGGAGGGGAACATTATACACCTGGGCCTGTCAGGGGGTTGGGGGGCTAGGGATAGCATCAGGAGAAATACCTAATGTAGATGATGGGTTGATGGATACAGCAAACCACCATGGAACATGTATACCTGTGTAACAAACCTGCACATTCTGTACATGTATCCCAGAATTTGAAGTATTTAAGAAATGGGATTTTCTTCTAATGTGTAGAGCTCCTCCAATTATTAATATTTATTTTTTCCACATGGCATCATTTTTGAGGGAAATGTTTCTCCTTTATTTACTTATCATGGGGTTTTATGCCAAATGCAATGTGATGATCATGCGTTAACAAACACGTCATTGTAGCAAAGGTCTCCAGTTACATTAGAGTGGAAATGCCAAGGTTTGGTACACCTCTTTGCTTGCCCCACACTTGAAACAGAAGACACTGTTCGGAAGTTGTTTTATTTAAGGAAGACAACCTATCTATGCCATTTTAGCTTTATAAATTTCATGACTATAAATGATAATATTTCAAATGGAGAGAGATTTTACAATCCAAATCAGCTGGGTTATCTCATTCAGTCACTGAATTACAAATTAAGCCAGGTGCCTACCAAACCCTCTTCTGTTATTTCCCTGTCTCTCCTCATTAGATTCTACTAATTATTGCTCACATAGTACTTAGAAGGACTGTGGAGGTGTAGCCTGAGGGCTGAGACCCAATCCTGTCTCGGCTGTTTCACCAGCCTTATGTTAGACAAATCCCTTTACCACTCTATGCTCAAAGGGTTAAATTAGGAAATTCCAATCAATGACCTATTTTCACTCCACCAGCCTAGGAGTTTGCAGATTCACGACAATGTAGACTTGGTTTTGAGGATTTAAATCTGGTTAATGATGTTCAGAAGTTATGACATTTCTCATATCAGAATATTTCCTTGATAATTTTTTTCTATAAAAGTATTATGGCATAAAAGCAGTTGCATTATTTAAAATGTAATAAAAGCATGATCATTTTTTGCTGTCATCCATATTGCATGTAAAGAAAAAATTCTAAAAGGCTAGAAAAATAAAAGTAGTTGCTGCTTATTGGGGAAATGAAGATTTACATTTGGTTTCTGGCGTTACTCTTGAGATTCTCAAATAAAAACCCACCAAATAGGCTACATTTAGGCACATTGTTGTTCAGTACTGGGTCTTAGCTGTGCATCTAGGGATAATTTGATGTTGCTTCCTTCAATGTAAACGCTAAGGAAAGCTCTCTTGCTCTTTTTCTTTTTTTCAATACTTGGACAAGGCTCCGATCTTTACAGTGGTTGGACATCACTAAAAAGTTTGGGCGACCCCACCCATAGTCTAAATGATGACCTTGTGCAAATTAGAAAAAAGCCATTTGTTCCCTAAGTCACTTTACTAACTGCAGTCAGAATATGGTTCTATGATCAATCCAAATTTACAGTAAACACAAATACGAACAGTGCCACCCAGACCTGGACAGTGTAAAATTACACATTGTCAGCGTTACTGACCCAAATTTTAGTTGAGTGAATTTCAACACTTGGGGCAACTTTGCAAACATCCTTTCTCACCTTCGAGGATCGGTATCTTCATATGAAAAAGGTCTAATGAGATAATCTCTTGAGATGATGTTTGGAGCAATTCTGAGATGGCCTTCAAGTAAAAGGAGCATTGCACGACCTATTTAAGACACAGCCTGCTCTTGCTCCAGTTTTCCAATATTTTTCCTTCACTTAAAGGTTTTCTCCGACTTGAATTTCCTTTAGTCCCTGTTCCTGCAGGTCAGGAAAATCTTGTCTTTAAAATAAATTTCCTTTAAAAATACAAATTACAGCTAGGTGAAATGGCTCATACCTATAATCCCAGCACTTTGGGAAGCCAAGGTGGAAGGATAGCTTAAGCCCAGGAGTTGGAAACCAGCCTGGGCAACATAAAGAGACCCAATTTTTACAAAATATTAAAATAGCCGGGGTGTGGTGGTGAAGATCTGTGGCCCCAGCTACTTGGGAGGCTGAGGTGAGAGGATTGCTTGAGCCCAGGAAATCGAGGCTGCAGTGAGCTCTCATCACGCCACTGCACTCCAGCGTGCGTGACACAGCATGACCCTGTCTCAAATAAATAAATACAATGTTTTAAAAAGTGGATGTAGTTTATAAGCAGTTTCCCTTGAAAAAGCATTGTTTTGAAAAAGCAGTTGCTGAGGCCGTGCTGTACCCGGTGGTAACAAGCCTCATACCGTTCCCTCAGCGCCATGCCTGTTCTTCCCTTCTCAGTCTAAGAGAGGTGATTTTGAACATTGTTTTCAAGGGAAGTGGATTTTGTTCTGAGCCATACTTTCATGGCAAAATTGTTTCTTTCATTGCAGGACATTCCATATCTTTGGCCTTTACTCACCAAATACCATAAGACAACCCCTTAATCCTTGTGACAACCAAAAAACACCATTCCCATTTCGTTTCCAAACACCCTCTTGAGAAATGGCACCACTCTTGGTTGAGATACCTTTTTAGCATCAATTTGCACTCTGGCCTTGAAAATGTGCTTTGGAAACACACAACCATGTCTTTTGCCAGAAGCCACAAAGGCCAGGCATAAGCCTCTTTACATAAAGAGAGTGAAAGAATCCTTAGACACGATCATTGCATACAGCTTCTGTTAAAAACTGGGCTCCTTGTCTGTGTAATAACTGGGGAAACAAACGAGTTTCCTAAGATCACTCATTAGGTAATAGGCTATGTTGACTCTACAAATAAAATCCCTTAAGAACCCAGCATCCTAGTGTACCTTAGTAACGTGCATCATGATTATATCAATGTCATTCTTGGCCGTTTATTGATGGCTGGTGACATACCAGCACCTTACAAATCTCATTTATCCTTTCCACAGCTCTAGAGAAACTACTCATATCCCTTACACAGATTAGAAAACTGATGCTTAGAAAAGTGAAGTAGTTGGCCAAGCTCTCCCAGCTAAGTGGCAGAGCTAGGCTTCAAGCTGAAGTTCATGAGACTGCAAAAGCAATGTGCTAGCCCATGGCCTGGAGCTATTTTTAGTCCACCTTACTTTCAAGTAGCAGGAAAGTTAACTGAAGTCCCTAACTTTTGAACCAGGCTGTCTGTAGCAACACAAAAAACAATTATTTTGCACTATGTTCTGCTGGAGATGTTATTTTTTATTATTGCTAGGACAACTCTCAGCAGGGTCACCTCATTAGCTGAAGAAAATGTTCCCCGTTGTTCCGTGAGAGCGGATCAGATGGAGAAGCATGAAAACAAACACCAGAAAGTGATTCTGTGTTCCCCTCCTTTAGGGGATGGAACAGCAATCTCCTCCTTCTCTGATACCCAGCCTCCTAAGTGATGTTTTACTCTGTAGCTGTAGAAGTGTTTTAAAAATGTTGGAAAAAGTTTTACAGGGATGCCTTCCAAAACTCTTTATCAGTGTTTCCATAACAGAGTAAATTGGAGTGTCAAACCTTTGGTGGGTACACTTAATACTGGTCTGTTTTAAATTTCCCATGTAGGAAAATAAGAGTTTGGCTAGATTGGATCTAATTGCCTGTGAGGAATAATTAAAGTGAGATTTTTAAAAAATATATTTTAAAATATTTTAATATTAAATATTTTAATATTGTATATATAGTGAGACTATAATATTTTTAAATATTTTCTTTAAGTTCTTTCTCAAATGCAAACGCTTCATCAGTTATACCGATACACCTATTGACAGATATCTCCCAAGCCATGTGTTATAGAAGTCTATCACTTTGCTCCATTTGTAAATCCGTGTTCATAGAAACCAAAGTAATTTTTTTCAAAATTACTTTTCATCACAGGTTTTGCATTTCACTTAGGATAAAATTAAAACCCATTGTGGAGGGCCAGGCACAGTGACTCCAGCCTGTAATCCCAGCATTGTAGGAGGCCGAAGTGGGCGGATACTTTGAGCCCAGGATTTCAAGACCAACATGGCAAAACCCTGTCTGTATAAAAATACCAAAATTAACTGGACGTGGTGGTACTTATTCTGTAATCCCAGCCACTCGGGAGGCTGAGGCAGGAGAATTGCTTGAATCCAGGAGACAGAGGTTGCAGTGAGCCACTGCACTCCAGCCTGAGTGACAGAGGGAGCCTCTTTAGCCTGTTCCGTCATCACATGACCTGGTGCTGCCTATCCTCGTGCCCCACTTCCTCCCTTTCCTTTCTCACTCCCCCACCCTCACTCTGTCTTTCTGTCAGGACTTTTGTATTTATTGTCCTTTCTCATCAAACAGTTGCCTTCTGAACTTCACTTGGAAGATTCCTTCTTTTTTTCAAGCTCCAGTTCAAATTTCATCTCAATTTAAAAAAAATTTTTTTTCCTAATTCCCTAAGTTGGCCATCCTGACATCTTCAATCACATTACATTCTTTTAGTTTGTTTGTTTATTTCTTGAGATGGAGTCTCACTCTGTCACCTAGGTTGGAGTGCAATGCTGCTCTCTTGGCTCACTACAACCTCCACCTCCCAGGTTCAAGTGATTCTCCTGCCTCAGTCTCCCGAGTAGCTGGGATTACAGCCACACAGCACTATACCTGGCTAATTTTTGTATTTTTAGTAGAGCCGGGGTTTTACCATGTTGGTCAGGCTGGTCTCAAACTCCTGACCTCATGATCAGCCTGCCTCGGCCTCCCAAAGTGCTGGGATTACAGGTTTGAGCCATTTCGCCCAGCCTGGTTTATTTTTAAAAGAACATTTTCATTATTTGAAATGATCTTATTATTTTGTTTACTTGCTTCTTTTCTGTTAAACTTGAGTAAAAACAGAACAGCATCCCCATATCTACAACAGAACTCACAATATAATAGGGTTCAAGAGTATTTGCTAAATGGATGATGAATGAATGAATTCCAATTCTGTACCTGGAATGAAATTGAAGTTTCAGATAAATACCATAAGGCACAAAAACATTTACTGAATAGTTCAAATCTACATAATTTGTGAAAGTTGACTTTCAAATCAATATTATATATTCCTTATTATTGGTCTGCCTGTTATGAACAGGGATTCTGGTGCGAAGCAGGGATAAACAAAACTCAGAACTGCTTTATAGGGAAAAAATTCAGACCACATGATATCTAGCCAGAGATAGGCTTTTCCTTTTGTAAGATGCAGCTCTTCTGCATATTCAAGCAGGCCCACGCTGATTCTTTTCTTTTTTTTTTCTTTCTCTTTTTTTTTTTATTTTTTTTGAGATGGAGTCTTGTTCTGTCGCCCAGGCTGGAGTGCAGTGGCACGATCTCTACCCACTGCAACCTCCACCTCCTGGTCTCAAGTGATTCTCCCATCTCAGCCCTACCCCTCGCCCACCAAGTAGCTGCAATAATAGGCACGCACCACCAAGCCTGGCTAATTTTTTGTATTTTTGGTAGAGATAGGCTTTCACCATGTTGCCCAGACTGGTCTCATACTGATGAGCTTAGGCAATAAAGGTGCCTCAGCCTCCCAACGTGTTGGGATTATAGACATGAGTCACCATGCCAGGCTGCCAGGCTGCCAGGCTGCCAGGCTGATTGTTACCAAAAGTTTCAGGATGAGCATCATAGCATTTCTAAATATGCCTTTTATACTCATTTCCTTGCCCTCTTACCTGCAAAAATAAGTCTTTTGACATTCCTCTATTTAACATCATGACATCCAAGAGGATGGCATTGTGATCTGATCTCTACTTGTTTTGTGTTAAGTCTTTGGGTTTTGAAAATAGAACCTGTGTATGTCCCAGATGTCCTTTTATTGAGTTCACAGAATACAAATCGAAAAATTTT
The DNA here is from genome assembly GCF_009761245.1 of Sapajus apella. Taxonomy (NCBI): domain Eukaryota; kingdom Metazoa; phylum Chordata; class Mammalia; order Primates; family Cebidae; genus Sapajus; species Sapajus apella. Next base: position 2,846,625 of record NW_022436985.1, read on the forward strand.
ATTACCAGACAGAGGTGTTTAAAAATGAAAATCAAACCTAATACATGGACTCAGACAACTGGAATAAGGAATATAATATTTATAAAACTGAGTAGGAGGTTGCAATCATTGCTCTAAAATAAAGCATTAAAAATTAATTCAGAGCAAACCTGCCGTGCCACAGCAAAGCTCTCTTTCATTAAGGTAACACTGCATGTTTCTCCAGAATTAGTTCCCCCAAATAGGTAAATAGCTGAGTGTTGTAAGAACAGAGTGTTCTGTAAACTACGGAAGTGCTACCTGAAGCACGATTTAGAGTTACTTTTAGTATTACAGCTTTATAGACCTTTCATTTTGAAACAATTAATTGTGATTCTTACAGTTTTCCTCTATTTTTGTCCTTGAATATTACTAGAAAGGTTTAATTCACATGCTTACTAGTCATCTTCATTTGATTAATCCAAATGGTAGTAGATCATTTGATTAATTCATATGTAGCAGTATATTAAATCTTGATGAACCATGGGTACCCATTGTAAGATATACTTTAAAACTTTCCATAGGTTTTTCATTTTGAAAAGTTTGTGTTGCACATATTTTAATGACTTTTTCCTGTCTTATTCCACTTCACATTATTATCATTATCCATATTGTGTTATTGTTAGTTTCCATCTTCAAGTACACTAAACAGGAAGAGAAATAAAATGCTAATGCTATTTCTGCACTTTCCATTGAGAGGAGGTTTTTATTTTTCCCAATATACACCATTCCTCTGAAGCCCTAAAATAAATAACCTTATAACCTCTAGGCCCTATTGGTTTTCTAATGATTTCAAATAAAAAGCATCCAGTTTCCATTGCACTGACAAACTGTTCAGTCCCTGGGCAAAACCTATTGGATTCCTATTAAATGAAGGGGGCAAGAAACAACAGAAAATCCAAAAAGTGATTTGAGATGGAGCGGGGAGAGGTGGTCTCAGCTCAGCTCAGTAAATGGGTACTTAACCTTTGACCAGTGATGACAGGTCTTCTTTAGTTCTCTTAGACCAAGCACAAGCTGTTATGATTAAATAAATAAATAAAAACTGTTTAGAGCCTTACTGAATATGTCCTGGGAATTAAAGCATATGGCAGGGGTAAGGAAAAAAGATTTTCCTTATGCTAATGACCCTTGATGTCTGAAATAAATTAGATCCATTAGAGTTTATGCTCTATAAAAGAAAGACTTTAAGCACTCCAAAGTTAGTGACTCGAGACCAGCTTTTGCTCTAAAATTCAATCTGCCTGCTTATTAATTCTTAGTGAGGCTCCAGAGCAGACATGAGATGCAAAATAATAATTCTGTACTAAACCAGAATTTTAAAGGACCACAGGTTTCTTTTCCTTTTAATTAAACCATTTTTCATGCTTCCCATTTTGTTTCCCTCATTAATTTGATTTTGTTCCCATTTTTGTTTCATTTTTTTTCTTTTAAAGGTTTCATTTATCCCATTTCAACTGAACAGAGAACCCAGAATGAATATGGATTTTCTTGTAAGTTCGATGTTTGGATTTTATGTTGCTGAATAATCATTTAATGTTATTGCCCCTAGTTCAAGTTTACCTTTCTTGGGATTACAGATGTGCACACAGGAAATAGGAGCCTAATATATTCTAACATGAAAAATAAATTAGATTTTTGCTGCTGAAGAAAAGAAAGGGTCATTTCAAGACTCTGCCAGCTTTAAAATCTATCAGTCTACCATTCAAAGCTTGAGTCCCAGTAGCTGACAAAACGTATCATGAAATATGCTGATATAAGTAAAGGGCAGGGTTCAAATACTAAAAAGGAAAGGGTAGAGAAAAGACAGATCTGTTGAGCTGGAAATCATGAATGTCGAATAAGTAACTATGACCTGGTAAAGTAAAACATTAAGGATTTAGATATAATATTCTGACCAGAGTTCAGAATCCTGCAGCAGTGCATGAAATAAAAACCAGCAGAAAAGTGAAGTAAGCACTTTGAAAGCAGCACTCACCCAACCAAGAGTATTTGGGACATCACTGGTTTTCTGAAGAAAATCTGCTGATATTGACTTGATTGATGGGAAAGTGAATATTCTGAAAATTCGGGGAAGAAAATTATTTTTAAAAGAAAGCAAAATCCTTTTGGATACATTACGCTTAAACACAAAATGCTAAAAGAGATAGAGAAATTTCCAATAGAGAATTCATTTACACCGCTAATATATGAGAGTCCGTGACGTTAGAGTGTGGTCTCGTGAGCCACAGGCAAATGAAATGATGAGTTATTTCACCATGTAAACCACGTGGCTGTGAGTCTTAGAAGAGCGCTGTGGTTCCTACATTCCAGGAGGTGATGAGACCTACAAATTTGAAAGTTCCCTCTCCCCAAAAAATGCACATGTATATAAAATTGACCAAAAAATTCTGGGTTGTTCTCGACCACCTGAAGCACCAATTTAACAACCTCTTTTACAATGAGTGGAGCAGCTTTGATTAATTTTGCTGAACATGTTTTCATGGGTCACAGAAAACTAAAAACAGAGTCTTAAAAATGTCAAAGGGGTTCACAAGGTTTCATTTGATTTGTTTGTTTTAATGATCAGCTTCTATCACCTTTTCCAGCTGGATAAAAGCATGTTCTATGCCACCAAGGCAACATGCAACATTTATAGGAATTCTGTTCCAGATGCAAGGCCTCAGTTGACTGACACACTGTGTTGGTCAAATGCTTATTTGCCTTCTGGGGTAGCCTGACCTTTCTGATCACTGAACCAGGCCTTTATCTTACTTAGTGCTCAGGAGAGCTATATTTTATTCTAGTAATGAGTAGCTCAAATGTAAATCTCTGGCAGGGGACCGTGAGAAGCTCAGCGTTCTCAGAGATAATACTGCATCTGTATCAAAAGCCTGGACTTAGAGAAGGTTATCGGCATTAACCTCTGTTCCCCAGATCTGGGTCCTCAGAAAGCACACCTTTCAAATCTAATATGTTTGCTCCTAATATTTGCTTTGCTTAGTTACACCATTCCCACCCATCTTTCCATCGATTTAGGGGAAAGTGAGAAGAGTGCTATGGAAAGTAATTTTATGACTTACAGTGATACTTAGGAAAATATTCTCGTTCAATAAATATACAGATTTAAAACATGCCAGATATTTCTAACAGTTTCTAAAGAATTATCAGTGAATTCAAAAACCCTTCCAAACTTTTCCACCTAAAATGAGTTATAAGCTTTTTTTTCCTGTGGGTTGGGATGGTTTTAGTTCCAGTTTCTTTATAAGCCTAGTAATAAACGGACTGTTATGCTGCTCAATTATAAGACAGATTAGTGGGTGGATACATACAGAGAAAGAAAGAAAAAGAAATCAGAGATAATTTTCCAGGGAAAGGCCACAGGCATTTTATATAGCTTTTGAAATAGATTTGAAATTAACCTATAAAAAAGGCAGTAAATGTCGGAAAAAATTATAGCAATACATATGTGTACTGTGGGAAATTTCTATAAGCAGCTGGTTCAGTGTTTCATTCTTCCCTCTAGCTGCCCCTGATTCAGATGATGTTGCTCTCTATGTTGGGATTGTGATAGCAGTGATCGTTTGCCTGGCAATCTCTGTAGTTGTGGCCTTGTTTGTGTATCGGAAGAATCATCGTGACTTTGAGTCAGATATTATTGACTCTTCAGCACTCAATGGGGGCTTTCAGCCTGTGAACATCAAAGCAGCAAGACAAGGTCAGTTGACATTCCACTTCACACCCTGTTACCTATGCATGTAAGCAGTTTCAAAATCAATGACTTCAGAGTCATCCCATTCAGCTAAAATGTAAGCTCCATGAAGACAGCAATTTGAGTCAGTTTTGTTCATTACTGCTTTAATGTCATGTACATACCAGATCAGATTAAAGTTAACAAGGCATACAGTTCCTCTTTTCTTTCTTTTCTGACAGATTTTTCTGTCACTTTTTAACTTCCATTTGAAAAGATTACACTGATTGTTTGACCGATTTCTTAAGTCTTTTTTTCCTTCCTTTGATAAGACATCTTGTATTGCTATGAATACAATGATTTACCAATGAACCCAACTCTTATATAGACCAAGAAAACTATAGCTAATAGTCACCTAGTGGGTACATTGTCCAATCCAGTCTGTTGAAATAGCTAAATACCTTGGGCATAACGAGTAGACTTCAAAGCAAAACATAGAATGAGCTTGGCCACTTACTTATATCCAATAAGAAAATGGCTGGTAGTTACCTGATTGCCCTGTTTTCAGTAGAGCCTGTCTATCCACCTCCAATATTAGCCGAGCTGCTTTACTTTTGGCTCAGAAAGTGTAAGGGAGAGTCTGACTAATGTAGGTTGGCCTGAATGGAGAGCACCAATGGGATTCTTTTCTTTTTCTGACTCAGATCTGCTGGCAGTACCCCCAGACCTCACGTCAGCTGCAGCCATGTACAGAGGACCCGTCTATGCCCTGCATGATGTCTCAGACAAAATTCCAATGACCAACTCTCCAATTCTGGATCCACTGCCAAACCTGAAAATCAAAGTGTATAACACCTCAGGTGCTGTCACCCCCCAAGATGAGCTCTCTGAGTTTACATCCAAGCTGTCCCCTCAGATGACCCAGTCGTTGCTGGAGAATGAAGCCCTCAACCTGAAGAACCAGAGTCTAGCAAGACAGACTGATCCATCCTGTACCGCATTTGGCAGCTTCAACTCGCTTGGAGGTCACCTTATTGTTCCCAATTCAGGTATCTTCTTTGTTTGTGTCATGTTTTCATTAGGCCTGAAATGCTAAATGTGACCTATCCAGCCCAAATCTACTTTCAATGTAAACAGAATATTACTTCAGACAAAATCAGCGAAGCCATTTCTCTTCCCCCAACCAGTTCAAAAAACACTTCCTCTAGAAATTTTATATTTACAGCTTTCTGCTGAGGTGTAGTCTGGAGCCATCACTGACCTCCTTTTCACTAAAACTTCAGAAGGCAGCATCAAGCCGCAAGTCCCACTGTTGTCATACTTTAAAAGGAAAACCTAATTATGAAATATATCATTTAGTTCATTTCCAGTTTACTACACCAAGAAATACTACAGCATACAAATTTTTTGATCATCAGAAGGCATAGTAATAGACATCAAATCTTCATTTATTAACCTAACTTTAATAAATAACTTTATCACACAGTCTTTTACCTCACAGTATGGATAACGTACACTATACTCACTCCTACCTCTGATATATGTATCCCAAATCACCAGATTCATCAGGTGTGCTCTTACACTATTATTTGATCTTCGGTTTATTATGTAGTTTCTCTGCATCTAGAGAATAAGCCCCATAAAAGTCTTTCATGATGAGTTAAAGTTAATGACTGATACTGTTGGATTAAAAATTGATATTCATTAATCAGTATCGATAATGGGTTTGGAACCACGGGTCATGAAAGGGCTAATGGCTTCCTCTCTGAATTTATCTTAATTCTTTCGAACAAGGCTGTGAGTATTTTGTAAGTACACTAATAAAAAGCAGCTTGATTGACCTAAAGTGTTGCCACATTAAAAAAACATAATGCATATATAATCAAGGACTATACAGACCAATGAGTCTTCAAGCCCGAATATGAAATTTTATTTGATTTTTCCTGTCATTGAGTGTCTCATTTCAATGGCTTGGCAACTTTTACCCTATGTCTTTAAAAATATATTTTCACAAAATTAAAACATTTAATAAAGTATCATTTTTTCCTTTTTCTTCACAGTTTCCATAGTTGGGATCATGTATTACACAATGTTTTCCCCCTTTTTTCATTAATCCTCATGCTATTGCATGCTCTTTAAAATCATGACTTAAAATATCTTTAAAACAGTCCATTAATGAATGAATCAAAGCATACTTTAATGTTCTTCCATTGTCGAAACATTACAATTAGTCTCAAAATAGTTCTTTTCCCTCTGATATGTATTCTTCCTCTTCTTCCCATTTCTATACCTACCACTTTTTCATATGTGCATTGTTATAAGGGCTTCTTAAGTGGAAGGGAATGAGCTAGCATGTCTTAAATTCTTCCTATGTATAAAGCAATGGTGATCAACATATTATATTTCATTTAATGGACAAGCAATAGTTACCTGTTACTTTATACTCATGGTGCTGTTTCATCCAGATAACAAAGATGAAGGTATGTTTTATGTTTTCAATGAAAAAAATAAAAGCACTGAGGTTGCGTAGCCTCATGTGTGATCTTGCTGCTGTGCCCGCCACAAATCATTCTATAAGATGACAGTCTACTTTTTTTTTAAGGCGGAGATTCACCATGTTGGTCAGGCTGGTCTTGAACTCCCGACCTCAGGTGATCCGCCTGCTTTGGCCTCCAAAGTGCTTGGATTACAGGCATGAGCCACCATGCCTGGCCAACAGTCTACTTCTTGCAACACCAGGGCTCTTACATCACTTTCCTTCTCAAGAAGGCAGTGGCTCTACATCTTCAACCAGTTACATAAAGGCCTGTGAATAGCCACTACCTCTTAACTCTCCATTCTTTTCTCTTGAGAGAAAAGTGTGGTCAGGCAAGTTTTTGTATCACCTCATGCTCATTAGGCATATTCCATTTCCTCGCTAATTAAAGTATAAATTACTCAAAGACAAAAGACTCTCTTCTCCTTCTTGAAATTCATAGCAGTGCCAAACACTATACTCACAAAAATGCTTTATAAATTTGTATGGGGCTGAAGTAAGCTGGATTTGATGGGAATCAAACGATGGAGTCAAAAGTCTTTGGAGTGCTGTCTACCCTGAATCACTCCTTGTGATGATGAGCAATGGTGTGGGCCCCAGATCACCAAATTGGGGATCATCTGGCAATTGGTTAAACTAAAAAAATCTCCTACACCACACTCATATGTTTGAATCAGAAACTTGGGGTAGGGACCAGGGTTCTGTGGTTTAACAAGCTCTCCAGGTGGTTCTGATGTGAGCTCAAATTTGCAAACCACTGCTACGGCAGACACAGCTTAGAACACAGCCCAATCGAATAGTCCTGCAAAAGGGCACAAGTTGGAACTAACTAGAAACGCTTTGACCTGCTGTGACTAAGCTAGCAGTTACTGTTCACTTTCTAGAGCTACATACAATAAACGGTCTTCACCAATTCTTATGCCATTATGGAATTACACTGATGCTAACCAGATATTTCAAAAATACATTTTTTGTGTGGTTGAAGTTGGCATTTCCCTGACTTTGAATCTCATGGAGATTTTTCAAAAAAATTAGAAATGATGCATCCTTACAGCTCTTTGAAATTTTGAACGGTTGTTGGTTTTCCCCTTGTCTTGCAAGGAAAACAACAGTGGGGCCATCTGTCTGTTCCTTAAATAAAACAGGAGTTTAAAAAGTTACATCATTCCTTTAATTCCCTAAGAGTTCAGAGGGAGCTGTGGTAAGGAGGCCGATGAGGAAGGAAAATGGAGCAACTCGGAATATTTACATGTCTTTAGAGAAAACGAAGCAGGCTTATGGCTGCACGGTCACAAAATCTCGTTCCCTTTTACATGCTGTAAAAGCTTTGCTTCCTAGGTCTTATATGACTGCTTTTCTCTTTTGCTATTCAGGAGTCAGTTTGCTGATTCCCGCTGGGGCCATTCCTCAAGGGAGAGTCTATGAAATGTATGTGACTGTACACAGGAAAGAAACCATGAGGTAAATATGCTTTTTCTGGTGCACTGACTTTATCAATGTCTAACTTGGAGGAGAATTATACAATAGACACAATAAACCCAACATATTTTTGCCTCGAGTGCCTTGCATACATTTTCTGGCATACATACATTTTTTTTTTCCTTGACCTACAAAAGGTCAGGTTTTACTTCTCTTTATCTTTGAAACTCCAAACACTTTGCAGATCTTGAATATGGGTAGAAAGCTAGAGATCTTTTCCCAAGTGGACATGTTGCCATATTTCCTGGAAAAACATCCACCAATGTGATCCCTAGATTGTCCAGAGAGACATGTGGGTAGAGACAGAGACATGGACTTCATGGGATCTGGCTCAGGAATGTAGCCTGTTCCCATTACAGAGTCAAAGGTCACAAAGGATTGAACAACTCTCCCCATCCCTACTAGTCCCACTAAGCCTAGCCCTTAATTCTTACCCACGGATTCTTCCCTTTGTAACTGTCTTGTAGCTTAAGTGCTACCAATCTCCTTCTTAGGTTTGGCACTGATAAATTCCATGTTAGGTCATTCAGAATGGGTCTAGGATTGAATAAAACTAGGCTGAATTAAAAGGTTTTGTTTAGAATGTGTTATAATCAAAAAGGTGAAGTTATTTTAAGTAAAAATAACGAGGCATTGAGAAGTCCTAAATTCAGTTTTCAGTTTGGCCTCTAACAAATTGTATTTGTTCCTTCTTGATTAGTTTCCATGTAATATGAGTGTGTTAAATAGTGCTTTAGAGGCCTGATTAATGCTTCTGAAGCACATCCAGATCTTCAAATGAAAGATGTTGTTAAAATGGAGATCCTCATCATGTAATTATCATTGTTTTTCCCAAGGGGAAAACCTTCGGCTCCTCAGCCCTAAGCTCTGAATATAAAGCATGAGTGATGATGCAGAACTAGGTTATCATTATAACACATTACACCTTTTCTTTTCCCAGCTCTCATCCTCAGAAAAACACCCATTTTTAGTCTTGTTCTTCACTAGCCATAAAGCTTTTTTATTAAGCTCTCAGGTGAAGATATTGGCATTTATAATTGGTGTGACCCAGAACATTTTTTTCCTTGGGTGTTGTACTTCCACCTACATAAATACTAGCCTGTCTAAGAAAATAATTCAATTCCTGAGCATTATTCATGCCTTAAATTTGAGCAACAGAAAATCACTAACAGGCTTGTATTTGCTCACATCAAATATTCATTTTTTTCATTCCCAATGCAAAGCAACATTCACAGGCCCTCAAATCTCCCTTCTTTTGTATCAAGAGAAAAGAAGATGAGCAAACTCCAAGATCTCCTCTTTATTTTATTTTATTTTTCCTTATCTCATCCAGAGTCAAGGTTAGCATTAAGTACATCTGTCCATCAAGGCCTTTGCCAATGTGGACATTTTGTTTAAACAGAAGTAGGTATTGGCTTGTGCTTTATGGGGAGAAACAGTGAATTGCTGGGGATCTCTTATTTGCCATCTGCTTCTCCTTATCTGCTGCTGAAGATTAAGCCTTAAGGGGCTTCTGCAGGCACGGGCTGAAGCTGAAAGAGGTGTGTGCACTCACTTGCCTGCTCTTCCCATAGTTTCCTGGGCACCCTAACCAGGATGATTGTACATTTCAGATGAAGGAAAGAGAAAACAGAAAATTGATAAAGCTGGGCACTTTTCTGCCTTTGACTATAATGTAAAGGAAACCAGAAATCACTCCTTGCTATGCCTACCATCTGAAGTTAGGTGCAGAGGGACTTATCTGTTGAATTTAGTGTGCATCAAAGAAGTTCTGTTTATAAAAATAAAGCTAGAGAAACCTCAAGATCTCAAAAGAAAATATGCTCCAGAGACTATGAACGAAGGAACAAACACAGGAGGCTAACCATGTCACATAACTGAAAAGTCTTCTCATCACTAGTTTTCTCTTATGAACCAGATGCATTTTTGTCGTGAAAACACAGTGGCAGGAATGTGCTTTAGAACATAGTCATAATACAAGGTATCCTGCCCTTCATCCGGCAAACTCTTAATTTCACTTCTCACTACACTCTGCAAGCTGTGATGAGCTCCACTTTAAAGACGAAGAAACTGAGAAACAGGGGAATTGGTTTCCATAGCCCGGGTTCCACAGTTGGTAGCTGAGTGAGGCAGAATTGAAACTCGGGCTTTTACTGACCACAAAGTGCTTTCTGCTTCCTAATGTGCCATTCTTCTCCATTGCACCCATGCACAAACCACACCTCTGCCTACTTATTATGGTGCATTTTGGGGTACGCTTCCTCTTGCTCACTAAAGATCCTTTCTATCCACACATGATACAACACAGAACTACTTTGGGAGAAGACTCTGTGAGGACCTCAGGAGCTGTGATGTTACTATGCTTTCAGAGGAAAATTCTGAGCAGTTTTCTCCATTTTTCTTCTCTCTGATTCCTTTTATTGCATCCCAATCTGGGTATGTTTCCAGTTGGATGGTATCCAGCTGGTCATCTGTGGAAGTGAATTGTCTGAAAAGAGGCGTGAACTTAATTACATGTGGCATAGTGGATGTGACAAGAGGGGTCTTATCATTACTGAATATGCTCTAAGCGACAGTGCAGGATGGCAGCTGAACAGCCTGAATGAGCCACAAAGATGGGACAAGAGCTCTCCGACCATCGAGGGTGCAGAGTTACAAGGCTGCACTCAGGTTTTCTACCTCTCCTCCTTTACAGACCTCTGGAGAGGGGCAAAGCCTTTGTTTTCCTGGTGGATACAATTTCCACAATTAATGCTGCTCACATGGGCCTTTTTGCCTTGTTTCTAGTAGCAGTTTGCACAAACGAACCCGACCTGGACTGAAATTTTGTCCTTTTTCTAATCTTGTTGAAAAACAATTTGAGTTGAAGAAATGAAAGCTGATTTTCCCTTTTCTCTGCATTGTGTACTCACCTAGCTGTTTCATCAGAAGATCAAGAAATCGATTTAGACATTCCAAATATAAAGGTAAATAGAACGCCGTTTTGTAAACCGTAGGGAGCCACAGAAAGTTTCTGAGCAGCTGAGTGACACAGGAATAGCAGCGCTTTTTAAAGATTGATCTGGTGACAGTGCGCGGGATGCATGGGTGGAGGGAACAGAAGGACTTGCCCAGAAGGCTTGGTGTTGGGGTGGCCCTGGCAGCAATTGCAGGTGAGAGGAAGAGGAGGAGGAAGAGCCAGGCCAGAGGGTGAGCCAGGCCCCAGGCTGAGAGAATGGAAAGTGTGTAAAGAGAATCTACTTCAGAAGAGAAAGTGTTTCACAGCTTGCTAGAAGTGTTGCAAAAAAGAGGCAGAACACACAGAATAGATTCAGAAATCAAGCCTGGGGCACTGTGAGAATTGTGAGAAAGGTGAGAGGCAGCAATGGCTCCAGGGGAGAGGACAGATTCCAGTGCGGATGTATTCAGTGTTAGTGGGCATGTGGATTCCTGCTAGGGACGTGGAAGTGAAGTCATGGCAGGGAAGGAACCTCCAGCCGAGAAAATGCAGAGGCAAAAAGAACTGGGGAAAGAACTTCAAGAAGTATGGCTAAGAAGGTTTGGGTGTGGTTAGAGAAACGAAATGGCCCATGTAAGGATAAGGCAAATGAAGAGTTTGCATCTGGCACCGTTCTTAATATGTTACTGTGTTATGAGTAGTGGCTCCTCAATGAATATTTCCGAATGAATGAATGAAGGCTTTAAGAGTAGACAGACAAACTGTGGTATAAATAGGATCTTGAAAATCAAAGGTAAAGAGAGCTCCAAGATGGAGCCTGAAAACGGGTGTTATTAAAGTGAAAACGTAAAGAAAGAGGAAGAACAACAAAAAGATGATTAGATTCGTCAACTGACTGTTGGGACGATAGTGGCCTTGAGGATTTTTTTTTAATTGGTGAAATCCCCTTAGCAATGGTTTAAGATGTGAGTTAGTGGTGAGGCAACTGACATATCATATATAGCTATTAAATATAAATAATAAAGTAATGTGTTAGGATAAATAGAGGTCCAAAATTCCCTATGTAAGTAATCATATAGGAGATAGATTTGCTTACCATGTTATTTTTTGGAACTTTGAAAAATAGTAGTTGACATTATTCTGTCTCAAGGAAACACGGTGATCTCTCTCCTTTTAGTAGAGCCCTTTCTCATTCATGAGCCTCAAGTTCCTCAGTTTGAAGGAAAAGCTATAAAAAGACTAACGGTGGGGGTTAGTGAGTCCAGATATATTTAAATCTTATCCCCGTACTGTTCTTGACAATGTACATTTATTGAAATCCTACTTATAAAGAAATGCTTCAAGGTAGTTTATGAAAACACTTCTTTTTGATAAGAGGAATAAATTTAAATAAGTGGATAAAAAAGGTAAGAAAATAGGGAAAATAAAGTTATGAAAGATAAGATAAAGTAGGCAAGCAGTTAGATTATAAAATAGTTAATGTAATTCCCAGCACATTTGCTGGTACCAGGCCATGAATTTACTATTTCTGAGCCTTTCAATAAGGGAATGTGTTAAGTAACAAGATCCGCGTGTCCATGAGGAAAAAAATTCGCTCAGAAGAAACTCAATTATTTTTCCTTTGGTTTCTCATAAAGAAGACATTTTGCTAATACAGTGAACACCATCCTTACAAGAAAACCAACAATGAGTTTCAAGGGCTGCTTCTATCAGTGTCCCTCAGTGAAGTAGATAAGCATAATGCTTATGAGTTCTGGCTTGATCCAGGGATAGATTTTGGTCTGTTTAGGGAAATGGTGGCATGCCCTTTGGAGTGGCTTTCATAAATACTATTTTTGCACAATTGAGCTTTTGATAGCAAGTGAGTTAGATAGTCCCTGTCAGGTACCTAGAGTGCGAATATTTCAAGTTGCCAGTTATGTGTGAAGGCCTGTGCTTTAAAAGGCAGCTGAGCCTAGGGTGGGATTATCATCCTGAGGGACCAGACAAAAGAGATGTCCATTACTAGAAAGCATCTCCTGTTCCCACAGAGGTGTATGGAGACAGATTCTTTTCAAGGAGTTTTGAGCCTGCTCTAGGTAACAGACAATGATAGTTTCACAAAGACTTAAACCCACTCTAAGCAACCCAAAATACAGCATTGTGTGAAAGAAATTAAATGATTTGTGTTTGAAACCGAGCTTTACATCCTCAGACAAGTGTGTTAATATCAGCGGATTTCAGTTTCCTCTTCTGGAAAGAGGTAATAGACATACACTAACAAACTTACAGGTGTACCATGAGCAGGTAATGCAATGGCTTACGTGAAAGTTTTGTAAATTATGCACTCTTGATTAGAAGTTCTCCTCACTGATACTGACAAAGGATGAGAAAATATTTCTGACAGGAAACTGACATTTCTCTCTTTGGGCTTTGTCCTAGAGCACTCAGCACCCATCCAGCATTTACTGGAATATTATTTTTGTTGGACTTAGGAAAACATTTAAAATTTTAATCGTTGTTCTTTGCTGATTTTCTACCTAATTGCCGCTTCTGCAGCTCATTTTTGCTCTATGTTCATTTTCATATCACTTGCAATCAATATTTACAAATTGTTTGCTTGAATTGCTTAGAAAACACGTGAGACATAGTGAAGCTCTTCTCTGCAAAAACATGAATCCAAGATATTTATTTTCTGCTCTTTTCTATGTATTTTAATATCTTCCTTTGTGTAAATGAAGGAAATGTGTTACACACTCTGACCTTAGTTTTCACATAGTTAAATCTTATCCTGCCTAACTCCTTCCATATATGCTCAGATATTTCCAATTTCAAAGCTACTTCTCTCATCTTGAAAGCCTATAAGAGAATCTTACCATTATTTCTTTGTTTTTCATTCCCTGTTATGAATTCCACTTTACCACTTCCCTATTCATTACATTCTTGCACCTCACTGGGTTAATAAATTCTTTTGACACCTACTGCCCCTCCTTCCCGTGCTATCCCTCTTCCAAGAATGGTGCCCATCAATATTGCATGCCAGGGGTGTACTTGGAGAGTACAGGTCTGACAGCTCCCCAGCCCAGCAGGCAGTCTTCGCCCTTCTGTTCCAAGTCAGTGATGAGAAGAACCCCTCCTCCTTCCTGCCTTAAGCACCGGCTGCTAACACCAGACTGAGAGATAGATGTTTCTAATCCCCAACTGTATTGCAAAGACCACTTGAAATAGATTCCACTGTAGTCTCCTTCTTTAAAAGTTTAATGTTCACTTCTCAAGGTACGCTTGTAACTAGAAGGTAAGATTAGTGCTCAGAAAAATACAATCATTGTTTTTTCCCCCTCCGGGATAGGAAAAATAGAATTAAGCAATAATAAAGTCACTGCTTAAGGCAGATAGTATAGTATTAATTACGACACAATGAAAGCAGAACTTGACTTGTGTTTAAGAGAATGAATTTCAGACTGAAAGAAGGACAAGCTGGGTTAAGAGAAAATGAAAACGAAGGTGGTAATGGGGATAGAAAAGAGGTCTCAATTTGCTCCCAATAACCTTACAGTTCCAAATTTAAGTACATTCCCAAGAACCTAGATAACTTTAGATTTAATGGAGGAAAGGGTATTATTAGTCAAAGAGAACGTAAATGCTATTAAAAGACTAAAAGTAGGTGAAAGTTGTGTTGGTTTTCTAAACAGGAAGAAAGAAAAGCCATAGGTTGCTGAGATCCTAGTACAGTTTTAGAATAAGAGAGGAAGCAGTGACAGCCAAGAGTTATTAAGGAAAACATATGCCAAATTTTAATTGCATTCTTAGAACTAATAGTCAACTGTGAAAGCTCTAAGATTTAAACTTGCTTGTGAGCTACCAAGTTAGCCGCCACAGTTTTATGCATGCTGATAGAAGACACAAGATTTGTGGATCACAGACAACAGACAGCTTATTACCCACAGCGATAGGGCTATACAGAGTACCATTGTCGTTGTGCCAATTTTGTGAGCCCCCTTTTAGAAATGGTAATCTAAAAAGATTCAGATGAAATCTACATACTGAATTGTTGCATTCCAGAAAAGGACCTGTGAGCTTAGGGAACCTGAGTCTTTTATAATTAGGAGTACACATATTTGCCATTTGCTCCAGAAGTAGACATTGTCTTTATTTTTCAAGGTGACTGCTATACAAACATCCATGCATAAACATGAGAAATTCATGGATAATTGTCTTCCAACAATATTAAAAATAATAACAACTGCTACCATTCATTGACTGTTCAACAAGGATAACCCATAGATGTAAGCAAACTTCTAGCATATGGAATAAATAAAATGTAAGCCATAGATAAAGACTAGAGAAAAACAAATTTCAAGTGACTATTGCAATAGAAATTTGATCTGTCCCTTGTCATATGCATGTGAATTAGATCAAAAGATGTGAAGTGGACAATGTCCATTTTAATGGGTTTACATTTGGTGGAACTATATAGCTCAAAGTATTGACGTCATATTGGAAAGAGATTTCAAATGGGGTCCTTGAAAATATTGAAATTTCCAACTCTTGTGTTGCAAAGTTATCAGTGGTTAGAATGAGAACATAAATGGTAAGCATATCAGGGTTAGGGAGGAGAAAAGACTGGAAGAGATAGCCAATGTTTGGAGGAAAGATACAGCATTAAGAAATAGATGACGCCAAATTTACCCTGAAACTATTAAGTTCAAATGAAAAACTAAATATAAATTTTTGTGCCTATGTTTAAAAGCCATCATTACAATCATGAAACTAGACTTAGCCTAAGAACCACGTCCTTAGACTTAGCCTAAGAGCCTTTCATGTTAGGAATATGTAGAGTGGTTAGCTTTAACAAATTTCTTAACTTCCTTGGAACTTCATTGCTTCATTTTATAAAGGAAATGCTTAACCATACTATCTCCATCTTCCCATGTAACTGGAGCCTGCTAAATAATATTTATAAGTAATTCCTTGATTGAGAATAATCAACGGAACAATTTTGTGAGGCATGAATATACACACAGATTGCAAATCAAAACACTCCCTCATACTGTCTGAGTGATGAGTTCAGTTCAGGATGCCACCATTTTAACAAGAACCTTGAAAACAATGACAAGTGTCCATATGAAAACGAAGATAGAAACCTAACGAGAGATCTGGAAGCCATGCTATTCCAGCTGAGGTTGGAAAAATTGAGGTTGTTTGTTCTGTAATAAAGAAGACTGTAGAGACATCATAACGATCTCCAAATACAGAAACAATGTAGCCTCAAAAGCAAGTCAAGGATACGAACAGAGAAATTTCAGGAAGTCAGATTGGGCTCATTCTAAATAAGAATTTTTGTAAATTTGAGTTGATGGTAAATGAGGTGACCTTTTAGCAGCAGCGGACTGCAGTTTTGGATGTGTGTATAGCACTAACTATCCTTCTGCCATATCGTAGAGAGGTTTTGGATAGAAGGTGCTTCCCAGCGACTGCCACAGGTTCTTCAAAAATTCTGAGAGTCCATGATTTCGAAAGCTATGCTATTCTGATTGAGTAGCTTGAATATTGTCGTTGAGAAGGCATTCATTTTCATCTTAGCACTAATGGGCACTTATTCGTTAGACTCTGAGCAATCTACTCAACACCTTTGGAACTACATCTTCACAAATTTACTGATAGGTTGGGTTAGTTTATCCATTTGCTTGTTGATTACAGTCTTGTTAGGGAAAAGATTTAAGGTAATTTTTATATATAAAAATAAAGAATCTGTATTTTTGAGGTTCTTTCTGTCCAGATTCTCTGAGTATGAACTGTACAAGTAAAGAGATCTCATTTTAAGTTGCTGTATAAATACAGTTCTATATTCTTTCTAGTCATATTTGACAGAATGAATCTGCTGTACTAGCCTAAATTATTCCTGAAAGTCATTTGGACTAAGTTTAGCTCTAGAGTGTCCTCATTCTGAAATGATTTTTTAAAAGTATTTTTCAAGTCAGGTCCTGAAAACACAAAAGTATTTAAAACCCTGTGAGACCAGTGGCAAGAATTATCAGAAAACCTGGTTATGTAACTTCCTAGGGACTCTGTTCATTCTCATTCCATCTTGAAAGTGTCTGTACATAGATTCAGAGGAAGCTACCACAAGAAGACCTGTGTCGGAGAAAAGGGGATCAAAGAGATGCTGGCAAATTTATTGTTATCATAAAGACTTCAAGTCCTGCAAGATCAAGGTCTTGTTATAAAGAGAACTTAATTCTGCATCACCTATTTCCTCTCCCCAACGCCCACTCCCCAGAAAACAAAAAGAATTCCAAGAGAAAACTACTTGACCTGTTTGCATAACAACTGTAGCTCTCAGAACCCAAGTGCGTAGTTCATAATACAATGGAAATGTCACTGATGCCTTTCTCTGCTCTCCTTCCAGGCCTCCCATGGATGACTCTCAGACACTCTTGACCCCTGTGGTGAGCTGTGGGCCCCCAGGAGCCCTGCTCACCCGCCCCGTCGTCCTCACTATGCATCACTGCGCGGACCCCAATACCGAGGACTGGAAGATACTGCTCAAGAACCAGGCAGCACAGGGACAGTGGGAGGTGAGCTGCTGTGGGGATAAAGATGCTGTGCAAGAATAATCCGTGCAGATAAGCAGAAGCAGTTATGGCAGGCCTTTTATTTTTAAAGCAAAACAGTGGAATTTTAGCTCACCCTCAAAATGAGAGACAGGCAGACTAGTTCCTGAGTGTTAGTTATGTCTACTGATTGACAGGCACACAGAAAATGATGGTCACTTATTAGATAACTCATAGGATAAGTGCACATAAGAGTCTTAGCCATGTGCCTTTTGGAATATCAATTATATATATGTATATATATAATGTGTATGTGTATATGTATACTTCATACATATATACATATATGGGATAGCTCACGCCTGTAATCCCAGCACTTTGGGAGGCCAAGGCAGGGGGATCCTGAGGTCAGGAGTTTGAGATCAGCCTGGCCAACATTGTGAAACCCCATCTCTACTAAAAATAGAGAAATTAGCCGGGTGCTGTGGCATGCACCTGTAATCCCAGCTACTTGGGAGACTGAGGCAGGAGAATCATTTGAACCCAAGAGGCAGAGGTTGCATTGAGCTGAGATCGTGCCACTGCACTCCAGCCTGGGTGATAGAGTGAGATTCCATCTCAAATGTATACATATAAATTTGCAGGTACAGAAACGTTGCAACTGGGTCAGAAAATGTTAGGCACTTACTTGAAGATACATACCTGGGATATAGTTCTTGTGAACTTAACCTTGGGAACAGAAAAGGTGTGTCTCCAAAGCTCCACTAGAATTAAAACGATCCGTGGCATTCTGGCTCTCTGCAGCTGTTGCCGTCATAACTTCTTAAGGACGATGCTTTAAACAAGTCCAGTTCCTTATATTAGAACCCTCCACTTTGCACCTCTATTTCAGTAATATGTTTAAACAAAAATATTCAATAATTTTAATACTATACATTAATACTTGTATAAAATGTAAAACATAAAATAGGAAGTTTTCATATGCAAAACATGTATACTTTGTGATTACCTATGATAATTTTTTAGGAAAAGTATTTTTTAGAAAAGACGCACATGAAGATTCCAGTTCCTAATATTTGAAGGAAATACAGTATTAGATCTAGAAGAGCAGCAGAGAAAACCTGGGATTAACTGGGATTTCCTTTCTATGTGCATGTTCTACTCTTGGCCATATCAGGGGATCGCTCTTTGCTGAAGTGTACACAATTAATAAATAAACATACTCGATCTTGAGTTATGACCAGACTTATCCAGATCTAACTTTAATTCTATTTAACCTTTAAATGATTCATCTGGAAGACATCCAGTCTTAATCCGACGTGATCCTAAATTGTTTGCATGATTCTCTTCCTACCAGCCTATCCATTTCTGAGTTTAAGTGGTAACAGTAACAACAGTAACGATAAACTGAGCCAATGAGGAAAGAAGAGGGCAGTCCTCATGAAAGCCCCCTTGTACTCGTGCGTGACTGGGACGTGGGCATCATTACTCTTCGGCCAAGTCTTCCAGGAAGGTTTCCGTACCATGTCACCACTAGGTGATACCAGAGGCTTTCCTTTGTCCTGGAGAAAGCGACTGTTTTCCAGGTGTCCTTTTATGCCTACAATAAACCTGGAGGTTCTGAACTTCTTTCTCTCTTTTCCTTTTTAGGAGCTTCCTCTGGAGGTCTAGGTTCAGTAGAAGAAATTATTTCACTGATGCTATTAAAACACGGCTCTGTTATAGCTCAGATGATGTTGCAAGGCCCAACTAATAAATAATAACCTAGGTGGTGATCTCTTTCATATCTTTGCATAGCCCTCTGAACTAAATTTATAACAAAGTGTTCATTCACTATTTCAGCAAATAGTTGTTGGACACTCACCCTGAGCCAGGCCACTGGAATACAGTGGGAATCAAAGTTGACATGAGTCCTGCCCCTACAAAAAGACTGACTCCATGTCTGACAGTACAGAGACTGACTCATGATCATGTGTGTATTTCTTCTGTCTGAGATCTTCTTTTAAATTTGAGTTAATTAAAAGTTGGAAGATTGCACATTAAAATCTGAACTTCCAGTGTGTCTTGGAACATGCGAGGCTTTGCCCATGCTTGGCCTGCTTTCTTGCAGAGCAGCCAGGGGCTGAAGCGCAGTGGAGGCTGAGCTCTTTAGACAGACGTGCGCTCTGTTTTGCCACAGTCTCCATCATTCCTCCCTGACTGTGGCCCTGCCTGCTTCACATGCCTCTGTCACCTGGTTGCCCCAGGATGCAATTGGAATCGCAGCCCTTGGTTTTGGGGTCCCATACTTGGTCTTTCAGATTATATGTTCTGTGACCTGAACTATATAGATGAATCAAAACCTGGTTGAATTAGCCACTAATTTTTTAAATAAAAATCATCACATCCATTTATTTTTATTTCTTGCTAAATGTTTTCAATGTCTAAAAGAGTAGACTATTGAATGACACATGAAAAGTAACACAGAAATGTATCTTATGTGTCATGGAATTTGTCATGTCTTGCTTTTCTTAGAATCTGACAGCCAAGACGACTTAGGAAAAGCAGTGTATTTCTTTAGGAAGAAAATGTCAGGTGAGTTTTGAAAGAGCATAGTAGAATTGCATATTAATGTATTATTGCACAGTTCCTTAATTCATCTAATTCTTTTCACATGTACAGATTTTTAGGGAAAATATAGATTCTTAGAAGATCAAAAACTGCAAACTGAAGGATATCTAAATAAAGAATATTCTCAGTGTAAAGACAATGGTATAAAGAGACACAGTGATGAAGAACTTAAGTAGACAGAGCATAAAACATGAGAGAGAAAAAAGACCAAGAAAGGAATAGGTCCTGCACTACCCACTGTCATTCACCACCATCCCTGGTGGCCCGTGTGTGTTCTGGGTGGCTTAGCTGTGACCCTTCCCTCTTGTCTCCCAGGATGTGGTGGTGGTTGGAGAAGAAAACTTCACTACCCCTTGCTACATTCAGCTGGATGCAGAGGCCTGTCACATCCTCACAGAGAACCTCAGCACCTACGCCCTGGTCGGGCATTCCACCACCAAAGCGGCTGCAAAGCGCCTGAAGCTGGCCATCTTCGGGCCCCTGTGCTGCTCCTCCCTGGAGTACAGCATCCGCGTCTACTGTCTGGATGACACCCAGGACGCCCTGAAGGTAAGTGCCTCCCACCTGGCCTGCCCTCTTCACCTTCACCTGGAAGCCAAGGTTTTGCCTGGCTGTGCACACCTGGAGACGTGGCTGAGTGTGTGTACCCAAGTGCGCAGACATGTGTTTGGCCCCAAAGGATGCAGTTTAAAAGGATAGACATTTCTCTGAGGCCATGCTGATATATGAGCTATTTATTCAGATTCCTCCCAAGGGCTACTTTGTTTACCTTCCTTGATTTCTGTTAATGAAAAATTTAGAAGAATTTGGCAACGGGACCCGTGGATGGTAAATAATCTCCTTCCATGTTTATCTCAGCTGCGTTCTTCCTATAACAGGAATTGGCGTAATTGCTCACACTGTATGCTCCTCTGGTGTGCTGCTTCATTTACATGCTTTCCCGTTCTTTTTATGAGGGCTGTGAGGGAGCGGGTTAGCATTTGACAACAGGCTGCTGCTTTGCAGAATAAATGAGCTTAATTCCTGGTGTGATTATTGCCATTCATTTTATCCCATTCGAAGCTTTAGGGGATATACTTAGTGCCTTTGAGGAAGTTATGATCTAGAAGGAGGAATAAAAGAAGCATGTCAAGGTTGAGGAGGTAATCAGAGGGTGGGAAAGGCCACAGTTGCAAAGTGCTATATGGGAGCTCAGTGGACGGAGGCATCATCACTTTGAGGAAATCTGAAAAGGGGCTAACGTTTGATGCCTGGCCCTAATGGAAGATTAGGTTTTGATCAGCAATAGTGGTGAGGGAAAAACACAAAATTTCTTGTTGGAGGGAACAGCGTGAATAAACACAGAAGCAAACAATAAATAAAGACTTTGTACAAGCATATTGCTTCTGGTAAGCCTGGAATAATAGGTAGGAATTTCGTCTGGATAGACCTTCATGGCCAGAGAGAGGAGCTGAGATTCAGTTATTGAGTTAATGGAGATTGGAGAGGCGTAAACAGAAGAAAGACATGGTTGAAAATATGTGTTAGAAATAGCAGCCTGACTTCTAAGGTGAGTCAAAGCAGGAAGGGACGTGTGATGGAGCTGGGATGATGACGGACGGGTGAGATGAAGAGAACAAGGCTAAAAGGTTCTGTTCAAGTGGCCTTTAGAGAATCCCGTGATGAACGCTGAATGGGTGGGGCAGAAGGTCAAGTTTCTGCCTCTACGTCAGAGTAGCAAACTCAGGGGCAGGAGGCCTCGGGGTGTAGAGATGGTGCCTGTCTTGACAGTTCAGGCAGCTCTGACAAAGTGCCACAGACTGTGCGGCTTAAACAACAGGTGTTTACTTCCCACAGTTCCAACCCAAACTTCCATGTGGAGGCTGAAAATCTGAGGTCACGGTGCCAGCATGGGTGGGCTCTGGTGAGGGACCCTCTTTTGGGTGGCAGACTGCTGACGTTTTGCTGTGCCCTCACACGGTGGAGTGATGGAGAGAGCTCTCAGGGATCTCCTTTACAAGGTCACTAATCCCATTCCTAAGGGCACCACCCTTATGACCTGGTCACCTCCCAAAGGCCTCACCTTCTCATACTATCACACTGGGGATTAGGTATGAACTAGGCATCTATAAAAGATGCCCAAGACACAGTTAGAAATATATATGTGGTTCTCTGAACAGAGAACAGATTTTTGAAATGGAAATCCGAGAACCAACTACATTATGTGGATAATTGTTATCCACATTGGTCAGGGAGACTATCCAGAGAGAGAGGTAGAAGATAATCATAAAAAAAATCTACGGCCAGGCGTGGTGGCTCACGCCTATAATCCCAGCACTTTGGGAGGCTGAGGCAGATAGATCACAAGGTCAAGAGATCGAGACCATCCTGGTCAACATGGTGAAACCCCATCTCTACTAAAAATATAAAAATTACCTGGGCATGGTGGCTCATGCCTGTGGTCCCAGCTACTTGGGAGGCCGAGGCAGGAGGATTGCTTGAACCCAGGAGGCAGAGGTTGCAGTGAGCTAAGATCGTACCATTGCACTCCAGCCAGGGTAACAAGAGTGAAACTCCATCTCAAAAAAAAAATAATCATCATCATCTATAAGACTGAGAGCTTCTACGTGTAAGGCAAAATTCTAAATACTTTATATTCATTTAATCTTCATTTTATCTGTAAGACACCATTATCTCCACTTTATAGGTGTATAAATTCAAGGCACAGAAAGTTTAAGTAAGTTTCTCTAGCTCACACAGCTGTTAAGTGGAGACAGCAGGCTTCATGCCCAGGCCGCTGGCCACAGCCCAGCTGCTCAGCCCCTAAGCAAAGTTGCTGAAAGAGCTGTATTCTAGAGACAGGGGACCAAGGAAAGCCCTAGCATTGCAAGGGAGGAGGAAGGGCAGCCAGCAAAGGAAGTAAAGAAGGATGAGCAGCCAGAGAGGAATAGAAATGGAAGAAAAATAAGGAAGCCAAGGAAAGAAAGTTTTTCTGAATATCAGGGTATTTCCATCTGGAGCTTCCATTCAGAGACTAGTGCCTGGTTATGAACACTGAGTGTTCCAGGATAGGTCCCCTAGGAAGTGGCTCCGCAGGAAAAGGCTGTAGAGGGTGCGAGTGGAAGCGGGGAAGGTGAGCCAGGGGCCTCTTGCCATCATCTGTTCCCCGTGGTGGATTTGACCAGCATGGTCTTGGGACAGGGATGTGACCTCTTGGGCCAGTGCATATAATTTTGATGGTTGAGCCTGTAGGATTTTCTGATTTTGAATAAAAGTTCTGAACACACAGCTCTAATGTAAAGCTTAAGGTTTTTTTTTATATATTCCTTGCAAATGTGATACATGCAAAGCACTGTCAGGATAGGAACCAGGCTAGGCTTAAATTAGGGGAAAAGGTATCTGTAGGGGAGCCACGGGGTCTGATTAAGGCAAATCTTTTCAACAGTTTCAAGAAAAGTCATCGCAAAAGCATGCCATAGACGACCTACGTCATATTTGAAATGTTTGATATATATATTTATATTCACACACATAGTTCTCTCCTCAGGTACCTTGTCTTCCCAACAAACACACCCAAATACACGCAAAATAGAATATTTCCTAAAAGTAATTCTGATTTCAGTAATCAGCGAACACAGATGCAAATGGTCAATAATGAGAGAGAGTGATGAACAGGATTAAGCAGCGAAAACAACTCAAGAGCGGTTTGTATCATGGTCAGTGCTTTCTAAATAGACATTTATAAATTCCCAGCATCTGGGGATCTAGCACTTAGCCTGAAACAAACATGAATAATGGATGAGGCTTTCTTGCACCTCATGGCCTTTTAATAATGCAGAAATACCAAAATCCTAGTTCTAGGTGGATGGTCTCTCCAATATACCGAAGAGACAATTATTTCAGTCACGCCACTCTTCCTCACACCCACGCTTGAATTGGAAACTTGGGGCTGATTAGCTCAAAAAGCCCTTTATTACCAAAATCCTGCCTTCTTGGCACCCTGCCTGTGAATGTTCCCACCATGCTCTCCCATCTCACTGCTTCTCTAACTGCTGCTGCCCAGGAATACTTCCTCCTGCAACGCCCCTCCCGAAGGCCTCCTCCTCCTTCAGGCCCGCCCCACTCCTGACTCACACTCATGTTCTTCCAAAATCAGGAATTCTCACACACAGAGGAAGCAGGTGGGAGTTTTATAAAGACTCACTCCAGGGTCTTGCCTCACTGGTTCTGATGTAATTGCTCTAGGTATAAAAAAAAAAAAAAAACAAAAAAAAACGCTCCCTTGTGCCGCCAGAGTTAAGAGCTATTATCCTAAACACTTTCCCAAATGTTTTTGGAGCTTTGATTCTACTAAGAACAAACTTTCCTACAGCTTCCCATCATTCCCTCCCCCAGTCCTCCACGTGCTCTCATTAAATGCCAGTGGATCTTCCGGTAACACCTCACAATGCCTCCAATGAAGACTGTACCCCCTAACTAACCCCAAAGCCAAGAGGAAATGTGCCAGCAATTCTCATACCCATGGGCACCTCTTTACTGCCCAGGCTGGATGGTTCTGCCACTGCTCATGCCTACTCCCATTCCTTTGCACAGACCTCTGCGGATTCCACCCTAGCAGTACTTGCATTGTGGCAAGTACTTTCCATCCATTCCCATCATTCTCTCAAATTCAGCGTCACAACTTAAATCACAGCCTCTCTGCCCAAACATATTCTAGTAGCCTTCATATCATCTCACACTATCCATTGGTATCGATGCGCTGCAGATTTCATCTTTACCAGCAATGGCTCCACTGCCAAGATCTTTTTTTTTTTGAGAAAGAAAAAGAATTAAAAAAAAGGAAAAGAATAAAGGAAAGGAAGAAAGAGGAAGAGGAAGAGGGAGAGAGAACAGGGGTGTTGCTTTATTGCCCGGGCTAGAATGCAGTCTAAAACTGGGTATGCCTGTAATTGTGTTTAATAATAGAGACATAAAAAAAAATGAAGGAAGAAAATAATTAACAAGCAGCCAACCAATATTTCATTTAAACCTGTAAATACGTGTGATGTAGTACTGATAAGAGTGTATATTTTGTGTATTTAAAGTGGAGAGTTCTATGAATGTTAATTAAGTCTACTTGTTCCGGATCTGAGTTCAAGTCCTGAATATCGATGTTAACTTTCTGTCTCATTGATCTGTCTAATATTGATGTTGAAGTCTCCCACTATAATTGTGTGGGAGTCCAAGTCTCTTTATAAGTCTTATATATCTGGGTATTTCTGTATTGGGTGTGTATATATTTAGGATCTTTAGCTCTTCTTGTTACATTGATCCTTTTATCTTTATGTAATATCCTTCTTTGCTTCTTTTGATCTTTGTTGCTTTGAAATCTACTTTATCAGCAAAAATTGCAACTCCTGCTTTCTATTTATTTATTTTTGCTCTCCATTTGGTTGGCAATTTTTTCTCCATCCCTTTGTTTTGAGTCTTTGTGTATCCTTGCATGTGAGATGGATCTGGATGTAGCATACCAATGGGTCTTGGCTTTTTTTGCCTGTCTGTGTCTTTGGATTGGGGGATTTAGTTAATTTACATTTAGAATTAATAACAATATATGTGTGTTTGATACTGTCATTTAATGTTAGCTGGCTGTTTTGCCCATTAGTTGATGCAATTTCTTAATTATGTTGATGTTCTTTATTTTTTGGTATTTTTTAGAAAGGCTGATACTGGTTGTTCCGTTCTATTTGTAGTGGTTCTTTCAGAAGCTCTTGTAAAGCAGGCCTGGTGGTGATGAAATCTCTGAGCGCTTGCTTGTTCACAAAAGATTTTATTTTTCCTTCGCTTATGAAGCTTAGTTTGGCTGGATGTAAAATTCTGGGTTGAAAGTTCTTTTCTTTAAGGATGTTGAATATTGGCCCCCACTCTCTTCTGTCTTGTAGGGTTTCTACTGAGAGATCTGCTGTGAGTCTGATAGGCTTCCCTTATGGGTAACCTGATCTTTCTCTCTGGCTGCCCTCATTATTTTCTCTTTCATTTCAACCCTGGTGAATCTGGCGATTATGTGCCTTGAGGTTGGTCTTCTCGAGGAATATTTTTGTGGTGTTCTCTGTATTTCCTGGAGTTGAATATTGTCCTGCCTTTCTAGGTTGGGAGAGTTTTCCTGAATAATATCCTGAAGCATATTTTCCAGCTTGGATTGATTCTTTTCATGACATTCAGGTACACCTATCAAACATAAATTAGGTCTTTTCACATAGTCCCATATTTCTTGGAGACTTTGCTCGTTCTTTTTTATCCTTTTTTTCTCTAATCTTGTCTTTTTGTTTCATTTCATGAAGTTGGTCTTCGACCTCTGATATCTTTTCTTCTGCTTGATCAATTCTGCTATTAAAACTTGTGCATAGTTCACGAAGTTCTCGTGTTGTATTTTTCAGCTCCATTAATTCACTTATATTCCTCTCTAAATTGTGTGTTATTGTTAACATTTCGTCAAACCTTTTTTCAAAGTTCTTAGTTTCTTTGCATTCATTTAGAACAAGTTCTTTTAATTCCCGGAAGCTTCTTATCATCCACATTTTAAAGCCTGCTTCTGCTAACGGAACACAGTCTTTCTCCGTCAGACCTTGTTCTGTTGCTGATGAGGAACTGTGACCCCCTGTAGAGGGAGAGGCGTTCTGATTTTGGATATTCTCAGCCTTTTTAGGCTGGTTTCTTCCCTTCATTATAAATTTATCCATCTGTGGTCTTTATAATTACCGTCTTTATAGTTGGGTTTCTGAATGGACGTCCAACTTGTTGATTCCCGGCGCTAGAATCTGAGCAACCCACTGCGCCGGCCAAAACAGCAGCTTTAAGATTGATGGTGCTTTTCTGACTCTGCACCAAGAACCGCCACCCCAAGGCAGCGGCAAAACTGCCTCACCGGCCTCAAGAGTCACGCTGGTGACACGTGGGACTCCTTCGCTGGGAATCTCCTGGTGCGTGAGCAACAAAAATTGATCTGAAAGTGTGGCGTCCTCTCGTTCTCTGCTCTTTCAGTGGGAGCTGCAATCCCGAGCTGCTAGTGATCAGCCATCTTGGACCTCTCTCCTCTCTCTCCACTGCCAGATCTCCACCTTTCAAGCTCCCACTTTCTGACCACAATCGTCTAACCTTCCATTTCTCTCTCCCTTTGGAAGAGGAAACTATTTTTTATTCTTAAGGAGAGGCTCCCTCGCTGCGCACGGTGGCTCTCACCTGTAATCCCAGGACTTTGGGAGGCCGAAGCGGGTGGATGACCTGAGGTCAGGAGCTCGAGACCAGCCTGGCCAACATGGCGAAAACCCATCTCTACTAAAAATGCAAAAATTAGCCGGGTGTGATGGCACGCCCCTGTAATCCCTGCTACTTGAGAAACGGAGGTGAAAGAATTGCTTGAACCCAGAGGGTGGAGGCTGCAGTGAGCAGAAATTGCGCCACTGCACTCCAGCCTGGGTGGGAGAGTGAGACTCCATCTCAAAATAAAAAAAAAAATTAATAAGGAGAGGCTCCCTCAACCTGCTGCAGTTTCCCAGTCCACAAACCCTCCTCTGCTCTTATTCCTATCTGTAGCAACTAGCTTCTACCCTGAAATCTCTCGTCATTTTGAGCGGCTGCAGGATTTTCTAATTTCCATAACAAAAGAGACCCTCCACTGAACAAGCCCACTGCTTCTACTTCCAGGCTGTTGTGTTGCTGTGAAAAGTCAGACATTTCTGATTGGGTCTATCATACTCTTAAGACACCTGGTCTGAGGGATGCCTCCCCTGCTTCTCCATAATCCTTTCATTTATCTCTTCTTGACTTACCGATTCCCATGGCAGTCTCCAAGTCTCCTCTGCTCTCAGGAAGCCCCTGGCTGTTTTAAAGCCCCCTTTGTGCCTAGCAGTGACCTAACCACTGAATGAAAGCTCCCTCGGCTGCCATCCTCTACCCTCCAAACCTTTTACTTCACCACCTTCTCACTTCCTCTGACTCTGATGAAAAGGATCTCTGCTTCCTTGCTGGTACTTCAATCCAATCCTGATCACCTCCATCTTCAGCATAGCAAATGATGTCTGAGGCTGCATTTACCAGGATTTGATAGTTTCTTATAGTAACTGCTATGTGCTGGGAATTCTTCACAAATTGCAGAAAAATCCACAGAAATGCTGGACTGTGGCAGAGATGGAGGCGCAGTGGACGGCTTATTCTCCGGGAGTGACTCTGGGAGGACTATTGCAAACAGACTGCCCCAATGTCTAGGGCTGTGTATTTCAAGAATATTAATTATCACTACTATATGTGGTTATGTTATCCATGTGGCTAGACAATACGTCTATTTATTGCATATGTAAATATATATATTTATGTTAATATATAATTATATTTATATAATTATATATGTAATATATAATTATATAACATGATATATGATATATATGCCATATATATGATATATATAATTATATATCATATATGATAAGATATATAATGATGTGTTATATATAATTATATATCATATATGATGATGTCATATATATTTAAGTTTTTGCAAATGAAAATACCTTTTTTATATATCATATATATCACAATTATATATGATAGATAAAAATGATGTTTTCCTTTCATTATTTGCAAAGACTTAAATCCTAGTATGAATAGACCAGCGATTAGCAGAGAGCAAGGTTATATTTGGAGTAAGTTTATATATCATATTTATACGATATATCATTTTATACTACATAAATATATATACTTGAACATATACTATCCATGTGGATGGAAAATACAGTCAGTCTTAAGCTACCGTGATACATTTTTTCTTCTTCCTACCCACTTCTTTGAGCTTGTCAGTTTTGTAACAATTTTCTAGAGTTTTATTAAGCTTTGGGGCAAAAATGGTCACCTGAAACTTAAAAGCTGCATTTAAGTATTTGAAAGCACTGAGACAGAATTCAGAGGTTGGCAGTGCCTGGCAGAGCAGAAGTCAAGGCTGATGGGTGACCGTGGAGTTACTTTGTACCTTTCAGGAGGGCTTTTTCCTGTGCATCTGCTTGAATGACCACTGGGAACAATGCTCAAGTCGTGTTCACATGAAAGGATAAGGATGCTAAGAATTGTGAGAATCATTTGCAATCAATTCAAACAGAGAGGTCAAGTCTATTGAAAAGGTTGAGTTTGGTGTAACAGAGCTTTTCATTTTCCCCATCTTCAGGTGATTAAAGTAATGAAAAAGGTGTTTTCCTTTCATTATTTGCGAAGACTTAAATCCTAGTATAAATAGATCAGCAATTAACAGAGAGCAAGGTTATATTTGGAGTAAGTTTAAAAACAACTAGGGAGAAACACGTCTATGTGGAAATAAGTCATTTCCGTTCCAATAGCCAAAGGTACAACACATGAGAGTCTCTTTTTATAATAAAGGGTTTTATACTAACTCTGAGATTCAGAACCTAAAAGAGGAGTTATTTGCATACATTATGGGCAGTGTATGATATTTATTGAATTTCTGACAAATGCATATGTGATACAAACCAAATAATGTGTAGTAACATAATCTGGCTTTTTCTTTTTTTTTTTTTTTTTTTTTTTTAATGGACTGATTGGGCATGGAGAAGATCTTTCTTGGATAAATTTCATGTGCCCTAATCCTAACTGTACTAGAGTGACTCTGCGAAAGAGTATATTAAGTGAAAAGAGAAGAATGAAGGAAACACTGGAAGGTAAAGAGAGGGAAAGTAGGTTGGCGGAAGTCTAGTTGAGAATTATGTGGTGCTCACGTTCCTGGGCCACAGTCAGGGACAGTCATACGTGTCTGGTTACAGAGAGAGAAGGCGGTTACATTTGTATCCTGCAGCCTGTGGCCTTCCTCACTGCTGTCCTCCTGGTGTTTCCTCCATAGCAAGCTGTGACCTTACTGAACTCTGATCACCTCACACCTGCTTCCTCTCGGTCTCCTAAGGCTGATCTTCTCTAGAATTATCCCCATTATCCATACCTATTCTCATAGATCCCACAAACAACCTCAAAAATAGCCTCACCTGTATACTTTCAGGATCCCGGTCTCGAGTTAAACTAATATCTTCACAATTGCAACACATGTGTTAGAGACCAACAACAAAACGTGTGTTAAAGGTTCCCAGTGCATCACTATTGCTGTGTGTATGGGAAGGAGCGTGGTATAGCAAGAAAGCTCCAGTTGGGCTGGCTGCCGTGGCTGGCTCTGCCACTCATCAGCTTGGTGGCCCTGGTCATGAATCTGACCTCTTAGGACAGTAATTTGGTCTGAATCAAGGACTCTTTGAAGTCCTAAGGAAATCAAAGTTGTTCAGTCTCCTGGCACAAAACAGACACCAGACACTCTTCACCATGCCTAGGTGGGCATTTAGACTACAGCAGTGTTGAAGATAATGGCTTCAGGAAGATATTAAATCTAACTGGAATCTAACTGTGGGTGAGTTGCAGGTTTGGTAGCAGTCTGGTTGGTCAGACATTTAGTCAAAGGGATGTTTTGGTGCCTCTAAATTTACCCCATCTTTATCATCTTATAAAATCTGGCCCTGGGTCTATCATATGTCTTAGAAATGACTTGCCATGTTGAAATTACTTTTTGAGAGAGAGAGAAAAGAAAGAAAATAGAAGTTGTGGTATGCAAAATACCCCCCACCCCGCCCATGGAGGTCTACACGTTAATAGTCAGAATATGTGAGTATTTTACCTTATGTGGCAAAAGGATCTTTGCAGATATGATTGTGTGATTTGGGGAGATTATCCTGGACCATCTCTGTGAGTCCAGTCTAATTACATGGTTTTGAAGGTGGAACTTTTTCCAGCTATGATCAGAAAGGGAGATGACCATGGTAAAAGGCTCAGAGAAATCTGTCATTGTTGGATTTGAAGATAGGGGAAGGGGACCATGAGCCAAAGAATGTGAGAAACCCCTGGAAGGTGGAGAAAACCAAGTGCAGATTCTCCTCTTGGGTTCTGGAAAGGGGGGCAGCCCACTGACACACCTTGATTTTAACTCAACGAGACGTCTGTTAGACTCCCACCCCCAGAACTGTACAATAATCAGTTTGCATTATTTTAAGTCACTATGTTAGTGATGGTTTCTTATGGCAACAATAGGAAACTGATACAGAAGTGGCCGGGCACACTAGCTCATGCCTGTAATCCCAGCACTTTGGGAGGCAGGTGGATCAAGAGGTCAAGAAATTGAGACTGTCCTCGCCAGCATGGTGAAGCCCTGTCTTTAATAAAATAGGGGAAAAAATTAGCTGGGTGTGATGGTGCATGCCTGTAGTCCCAACTACTCAGGAGGCTGAGGCAGGGGAATCGCTTGAACCCAGGAAGTGAAGGTTGCACTAAGCCAAGATTATGCCACTGCACTCCAACCTGGTGACAGAGCAAGTCTCTGTCAAAACAAAAAAAAAGAAAAGAAAACTAATACAGAAGTTTAAAAATAGTGTGTTAACAGGTGAAAAGAAATACAAGATGACTTCACAAGTCCTAGAAAAACCTAAAAAGTCCTATTCCTAATGCATGGATATGAGAGAGAATGATTTCCCTAAGAGCATGTCCGGGGTAGACAAGTGACATGCTGCTCGCCTGAGTGCCACCTCTTGGCATTTGGCTTTAAAAGTGTCGCAAACTGCCCTGACTGTGCAGGCTGGAAGTGGCAGCTCAGACCAAGCCTCCGCAGCCACAGCAGCTGTGGGAACAGCAGGCAGAGCCCTAGAAATGGAGCGCCTTGATGGGGAGATCTTTGCACATGGGCACCAGGGTCCAGCCTTGTTATTATTAGAGAAGAAGTAAGGCAGACAAACTCCAGGGGAGAGCAGAGCACCCTGGCGTGAACACAGGAAGGGAAAGGAGCAAAGCCAGGCTGGGCGCCAGGGAGGGCGACCCGAGCAGGTGGAAGAGGCTGGGCTGACAGTCAGATGTTCTCCACTGCCCGGCTCAGCAGCCTGAGGCCCGCAAGCCACCGGAGAGGAGGAGACAGCACGTGGGGGGCTGAGAGCAGTGTTGCCGAAAAGCTGGCAGGAAACAGGAGAGAAGGATGGCCGCTCCTTTTGGCCTCTGCCTTGGTGGAGTACAGGCCCCCACAGCTGTGACAGAGACAGCAGTGACAGCCACCATAGCAAAGAGACAGATTTCTCATCCTCAAATGACAAGGGCAGGTTTTCGACACAGGATTAAAGAATGAACAGAAGAAAGGCAGATCCCACGAAATCTGATGGCAGATGTGGCTTTTTTAAAGCACCAGCCAGGACAGTCATTGAGGGCTGGCCTTTTGAGGTTTCATATGTGTGACATGCTGCACATTTGCTGGTATGTTCTTTGTGTCTGTGTCCCAGAATCAAGGTGAAGGGGGCACTGCCGCAGTACAACTCAGCCTCCTGTGCTGGCTTCAGTGCAGACAGCAATTCTGTCTCCAGCAGCCAGATAGCTGAACCAGACCAAAAAACAGCCAGAGAGAGAGGCTGGCCACTGCTCTGCTTCCTGCCTTCTGTGCGGTCCTTACTGTGTAGGGATCTTAGTGACCTTCCCTCAGTAGCTACCTCCACCTGCTCATGTCCCTGGTGCTGATGCCAGGCTTCATGGCAGAGTAAATCCAGCCAACCCATGGTTCTGTGTTTCTCTCAAAAATGAAGACTGCATGGAGAAATAACATCCAGAAACAATGTAAAGAAAGAAGCTAGACAGAGTGAAACACAGCCTGCGTTTCACCACCTTCCATCCTTCCCTTCATGTAAGAGTTCAGTGGGTTATATGAGACTCAACTTTAATCATTTCTTTCATCCTTTCTCTAGCCTGTACAGTTTCTGAAAAGGGAAAGAAAAGAATGACAGAAAAGCAGGAAACTAAACAAGAGAGAGGCAGAGAGGGAGAGAAAGAAGCTATGGGCTAGATAATCCACAAATAGGAATAATCACCCCTTGAAAAACTGAAAGCCATAACAAATGCCTTGAGGAAGAAGGTGGTGTCATTGGGAAATTGAAGTAAGAGGGACAAGTTGTTATGCAGGGCAAGGGTGTGCAGAGAAGGAGGTGAACAGGGGCGGGGGGTGAGCAGAGGAGGAGGGGAGCAGGGGAGGAGGGTGTGCAGGGGAGGAGGGTGAGTGGAGGAGGGTTTGCAGCAGAAGAGGGTGATTGGAGGAGGGCGTGCAGGGGAGGAGGGTGTGCAGGGGAGGAGGGCGAGCAGGGGAGGAGGGTGTGCAGGGGAAGAGGGTGAGTGGAGGAGGGCGTGCAGGGGAGGAGGGTGTTCAGGGGAGGAGGGCGAGCAGGGGAGGAGGATGTGCAGGGGAAGAGGGTGAGTGGAGGAGGGTGTGCAAGGGAGGAGGGTATTCAGGGGGAGAGGGTGTGCAGGGGAGGAGGGTGTTCAGGGGAGGAGGGTGTGCAGGGGAGGAGGTGGGTGCACAGGGGAAGAAGGTGAGCAGCGGAAGAAGGGGGTGCACAGGGGAGGAGGGTGAGCAGGGGAGAAATGTGAGCAGGGGAGGAGGGTGAGTGCAGGGGAGGAGGATGAGCTGGGGAAGAGGGGATGCAGGGGAGGAGGGTGAGCTGGGGAAGAGAGTGAGTGCAGGGGAGGAGGGTGAGCAGGGGAGGAGGGGGTTGCACAGGGGAGGAGGGGGTTGCACAAGGGAGGGAGGTGAGCAGATGAGGAAGTGAACACAGGAAGAGGCCGAGCAGAGGAGGTGAGCATGGCAGGAGGGTAAGCAGGGGAGGAAGGTGAATAGAGGAGGTGGTGAACACATACTGGGATTGGTGGGGAGGGCGAGCAGAGCATGTGGGCAACAAAGCCAGGGCCAGGAGCACTAGCCCAGTAGACCTGCTGTGGGGCCCTAGTACCTCATAATTCTTGGCATAAAGTCACCACTTTGCAGGGCTCTGTAACCCAGCTTCAGCCCGGACCCTGGGGGCAGAGTTGTCATACTTGTATAGATGTACTTCAAAGCATTCAAGTATATGCCACTCTGTTGCCTGGGGGCTCCCAGTGAGCGATAGCTGTGAGCCTGATACTTAAGGGAAATTTGCCCAGGCATGGAAGGAACAGGTGGAGAGAAAATAAGAGAAGCGGATGAGGCACAGATGCAATCTAACTCAGATCCATCTAACTCACGTGCAATCTAATGCGGACATAATGCAGAGTGAGAAACTCGGGGGCTGGACAGACCAGAGTGGAGGAGTGGCTTGGCTTGCAGATGCATCCTCCCTCCTGCCTCTCTGTCAGGCCTTAATGAGGGGAGATCCTGTCATTTAAGAGCCTGGGAGCGTTCTGGGTACAGGCCAGAGGTGCCTCCTTTGTGCACACAAGCCTTTAAAACAGCCTGGATTTATTGTGGCTCTTAAGTGGCCCGGGCTAATGGCTTGGCATGGATAATGTCTTGGTTTAATTGGTTATTGTGAAAGCTGCTTGTTTCTACTGTGGAATCTCTTGTTCCGGCCTTTGGAGCAATCCCTCACAGCCTTCCTGAATCAATACAGCCCTCACTCAGGGCCAGCCAGACTGCTTTGGAGGCAGTGCCTGCAGCGGGGAAAGAGACCCTCCCACAGGATTGCTCAGATCCCCAGCAGACACTGGGCTCTGAGGCAGTAGCCTGCTTCTGGTGACTCTGATGGTTCACATGTGTAGTCCGTGGGCTAGAGACACTTTTATTGATGACCTACTCTTGAGGGTGTTTTTGCAAGGAAAAGTTAAAGGGGTGCAGATAGAACTGCACAAGGGAAGCTGGATGCAGTGGCTCATGCCTGTAATACCAGCACTTAGGTGGGAAGCTGAAGTGGGAAGTTTGTTTGAGTTCAGGAGTTCAAGGACAACCTTAGCAACATAGCAAGACCTTGTCCCGACAAAAAGTTTTAAAAGTAGCCAGGTGCAGTGGCATGAGCCAGTAGTCCCAGGTACTAGGGAGGCTGAGGTAGGAGGATTGCTTGAGCACAGAGGTCGAGGCTGCAGTGAGCTATGATCATGCCACTGCACTCCAGCCTGGGCAACAGAGCGACAAAGAAGGTCTCTAAAAATTTTTTTGAAACAAACAACTGTAAAAGGAAGTCAGAAACTGTCTCCCTTCTCACAGAAGCAAAAAAAAAGCTCATCAAAGCAACAGGTGGATTCATGCAGAGCCAGACCAGGCCACTGAGGCAGTAGAAAGGACAGCTTCTGCAAAGGAAAGCGACACTCAGGTTTCCAGGAACAAAGAGGCCAGAAGATCCTCATCCTTAACTAAATAGCATTTCTTTCCAGGCTCACAATATTTCTCTTAAGTCTTCCTAAAGCTTTTGACCTTAAATATATTTTGTTCTTATTCTTTTTTAAGGTATGTGACATATCCTAAACTTTGTGATTGGAAAGCAGCCTGTCTGGAAGTGGTTTTAGAGCTGGGCACACTGTTGTGGTTATGCGTTGACAGGTCACCCCCCCAACCCCGGTGGACCATCAGCCCCTGAGCAGTTTACGGCAGTGATGGGGACTTACTTCTCTGTGTGCCCCAGACCTGACGTGGTTCCTGGCAGCCTAACATGTCTCATTGATGTTGAATGAATACTCCCAGGAAGAAGGAGCAGAGGAAAACACTGAACTGTAAAGCCATATCTTAATTTGTGTATCTGCTATTTTTCTGTCCGCTTATATATCTGTATCATATAAATAACCAAACTGAGATCACATGCAAAGAATTCAGAAAATCAAGTAGTGTGAAGTACAAGTTGCAGAATATTTTTAAGTGGAATCTGCTGGAGTAAATCTCAAATTATAACACTTAAAACGGCAACAACACAAGACAAAGCCTGATGAGCCTTTCAGGCAGGCTTGCTTCTTCTAATCTCACACAGAACTCTATTTGAGATTTGCCATATGCGACGAGTCGGCTCCTGAGCCTGTGTGGTTTTAGATTATACTTGTTTCCAGAGTTGGAATGATTGATTGAGATGTCTTTAATTCACACCTTGGTGGTGGTTCTGTCCTTTTTTCTGTTATGCTTTCCTATGTCATGAACATCTTTAGTGCAGTGATGCCAGTTGGCATGTTGTGGGAAAGAATGTTAAGTTTCAGTGTGGAAGGTGACTGAATCCCTGGCTGATGGGCTGAATTCTTCCCCAGGGACCAGTGGAAGGACGAGCTGCCTGAGCTAGCCGTCTCCAATACGGAGTTCACACACCCCAGGCCCAATGAACCAAAGGGACAAAAAAAAAAACAACAACCAGTATTAGTACTTAGCTTTATGCTAGCATAGATTAACACAGAACTTTATGTATTTTTGATTTTATGTTTATCTTGTAATGTAATATATTAACATACTGATAACAGAGATATGTAATTTATAAATACATGTTCTCAATGTTTTTTTGTTTTTTTGTTTGTTTGTTTGTTTGTTTGTTTATTTGTTTTTTGAGATGGAGTCTTGCTCTGTTGCCAGGCTGCAGTGCAGTGGCTCACTGCAACCTCTTCCGCTTCCCGGGTTCAAGCGATCTCCTGCCTCAGCCTCCTGAGTAGCTGGGACTATAGGTGCCCATCACCATGGTCAGCTAATTTTTGTATTTTTAGTAGAGACAGGGTTTTACCATGTTGGTCAGGATGGTCTCGATCTCTTGACCTTGTGATCTGCCTATTTCTGCCTCCCAACATGTTAGCATTGAAGGCATGAGCCACCGTGCCCAGCCCATGCCCAGTGTTTTGACTGGTAGACTATGCAGGCAAACATGTTTACAGCCTCTGCTCTAAGCATGGATGTGTCCTGATGGGCAGTTTATCTTTCCCCAGGGTTTCTGTCCAGTTGGAAAAGAGAAAAAAATCAGGTTCCTTCCAGCTCTGCATTGCAGCTTTGTGTCGCTCCTAGCTGATGGAGAGATGGTGAACTTAAGAATATGGAAGGAATCTGTTCTGTGGCCCCACTGTCTTTAAAATGGCACTTAATACTTTCTCTCCAAAAAAGGGCTCTTCCAAGCCAGTCTAGACATTTTCCCCACTAGGGAGAATTCTGTACTGTGACTTTTGAGATCATTGGTGAAGAAACGAAAAACTGAACCTGATTCTTGGGCTGACTTCAATGAAGACTTTGCACTCAAAACGCCGTGTTAGATTTCCTGACTTCAAGGTCATGGCCAATAGGCAGTTCGGGTTTTTTCAATGTCCTGCCTGCCAAGAAAACTGATAACCACTCTTCATATCCTCTGGCAGTCTACGTTGATTGTAGGAATGGGGTGTGGATTATACATTGTTGGGTACAATTACCTCCCAGAATACAATGCATCTTCTTTTAGACATCCCAGGGAGATAATTTCGACATAATGAAGATCTATAGTAATCAGATAATTACTATCGATTGCTCTTTAGACGACTTGATGAGATAATTAGGGCGTATGGAAAGAAGCTGGAGCTGATTGATTGGCATGACTGTAATCTCAAAGATTTCTAATTATGTTTCTTTTCTTCTAATGGCTTATAAACAAACATCATTTTAGCTTTAGAATTTGTCAGGTGCCAGGTTCTCTGGGAACATCAGCTTTCTCTATTATGCTAGACACCCAACATGATCAACATAAGCTCATTATGCCTTCCTGCTGAAGCAGAAGAAACTGCAATTAACCCTCACTTCTCTTCTTCTTCTCCACTTCCACATGGCTGGATTCTTGTCTGGAGTGGAGTGGGGTGGGGTGGGGTGTGCCTCGTTCTGTGAGAAGCATGTGTGACTCAGGGCTGGATGGGTTTGTATAGCCTATGGGAGACCCTCAGAGCCTGCTGAGCTCAGGCACAGCAGACTAGGGGCACAATGACACAACATGTATCCAGGTGGCTGGCTGACTGTGGCTGGGGCTGGCTGACTGCTTGCGCTCCTGTCACAAGCCATAGCTACTCATCAGCCAGCAACGTTAAGTAGCAGGTCAATACTCTCAGGCAGCTGGACCACACACTTGTCTGTCAGTGTGTTATTGCCTCATCTCTTCCATTAGACACTAATTAGAGGACACCCTGTCTGAAACCACATTCCACATTATCCTAATATTTTTGACACTTTATAGGACCTTTCAGCAGCTTGCATGATTCAGAATAGTGGCCTCACCCAAAGATGATGGATGCTAAGAACCACTAACGCAGCATCTTGGAATGATCTGTTTGCATGTAATCAGTGATGGTGATAAGCACCACATTTACTGCTCTACAAGTGCCTGAGTTGCAATGCATTCAACAAATGCAAGGTGGATGCATTTTTCTGAATATGAGGCAGTCTGGTTCTCATGCCTGAAATTGTCGACTGTGACTCACCTGTGCTTGGTACCCTGGTGGGTACCCAGTAGATGAATGTTACAATATGAATGAACACCTGTGTTCTTGAACTCCCTGCTTTCTATTGAAATATCACCAAAGAAAAAATTATATCTTGTGTTTTTTTTTATAAAATCCATATATTCCTGGACCCTTATTTTAAAATGGGTCACAAATTTCCTAACCCCATTAAAACTTTTATGGCAGCCGGGCATGGTGGCTCACACCTGTAATCCTAGCACTTTGGGAGGCTGAGGTGGGTGGATCACTTGAGGTCGGGAATTCGAGACCAGACTGGCCAATATGGAGAAACCCCATGTCTACTAAAACGATAAAATTAGCTGGGCCTGGTGGCACATGCCCCTAATCCCAGCTATTTGGGAGGCTGAGGCAGGAGAATTGCTTGAACCTGGGAGGCAGAGGCTGCAGTGAGCCGAGATCGTGTCATTGCACTCGCACTCTGGGCAACAAAAGCGAAACTTTGTCAGAAAAAATAAAAAATATAAAACTTTTAAGACTTGAGAGTAGTAACATGCATGGGGATGGTTCAGACAGCAGAGGATACCCAAGATAATGTGTTCATTGTTGACTAATGGTTTGCTGCTGTTTGGATAATTACAACTGCATTTGGAAATGCTTCATTTACTCCCATTAACTAGCCTGAGAAATGGAAGTATATATAGAATTTGTCTTCATGTTGTATCTGTATAGTATAAATAAATTATGTAGCAAATTTTTTCATCAGCTACAATTCTCGAGAAATAAAGTATTCTTTTGAAAATGTAATTTGAATAACTGTTTATTTCCATATTTGGTGTTTAAAACCTTCCTAATCTGTATCAGAATATTTTCCTTTAATAGACATATAATTAACAAATCTAAATTTTTTTAATAATCGGGAATTATGCAATAAATCATTGTAAGCAAAATTTTTTATTATTTCTGTACTTGAAGAAACTATGAGATTGAACTAAATGTCTAAAACAGGTTCTAATTTATTTGTTGGTTGGTTTTATCAAGTCCAAGAAATGAGTATCTCTTCTAGTTATTTGTCCCTTTTCCTAAAGCTTAACTGAAAATCCAATTTCTTAGCAGTCTGTCTACATTTCTGCCTATGTTTTCTTTAATTTATGGCTCTCTGGTTGTGAGTTCTGATGTCACTTCCCTGTATTTGATGAAGTACTCTCCTCATCAGTAGGGAAGGGCAAACTCCACTGAATTTGCTCCATGGCAGTGTGACATAGTTTGCCAAAACATCGTTTATTATTAGGGCCTGGCCCTGTATAAAACAGGAGGGGTTTTAGTTAGAGGGTCTCAAGGCTGCAAAAGTGGGTGTTCATGGCGTTGCCCAAGTTCTGTCTGCCATTCAGGAGGCAGTAAAGAAACGTACTCAATGAGCGAGCTGACAGAAGTGGTGCCATTCGATAACGTGCTTGGGTTGGGGCATGTCATTACAGGAAGTTTTACATCTTGAGAGACAGATGGGAGGACAGCTCCTAGAAGAACCTAAGGCTCTTCATTTTAAAGGCAGCACCCACAACCTCCGCCTGTCAATTCACGATATCGCCCATTCCCTCTGGAAGAGCAAATTGCTGGCTAAATACCAGGTAAGGTTCCCAAACCGAACAGTAGGTCTGAAGACAGCTCCAAGAAAGAGGACTAAAATTACATAGATATAAGAAATCTGCTTCCTTGAAATTAATCATATGTCATTCTTGTTTCTCCAAAATAGTTAGGGGTTATTTAGATTTTTTGAGAAATACAGAAATATTTGAAGGAATGCTTTTTAAAAAGTCTTCCTTTAAATAAATATACTATCATTGTTTCATTTTTATTAAATGAAAGACTTCCAAATCCATCATTTCAATCAATTTTCATACTACATGTTCATATCAATGGGTAAAAACAGCTTCAAATGCATTCACAGAAACAAGCAGAAGGACGTTTTTATTCCATGCCTTCCTAGACCAGTACCATTACATTGAAAAATCAGAGGGAACCCCAGTTCAGAGAACTGAAATAGCATGTCAAAGTAAAACCCAATCAGGATATTAT
This sequence comes from Sapajus apella, assembly GCF_009761245.1. Taxonomy (NCBI): domain Eukaryota; kingdom Metazoa; phylum Chordata; class Mammalia; order Primates; family Cebidae; genus Sapajus; species Sapajus apella. The sequence goes on from NW_022436985.1 coordinate 2,886,683, forward strand.
TACATAACAGGCAAGAAAATACTGGTCCCACGTGTCATTGTATGCACCTGGGGGAAAATCACTAGACCCTCAAGGAATTTTCCCCTCCTCCATCCGTCAGCCTGAGCTCTGAGAAGACTGCTGTGATGGGATTGCAGGCCTCATATGCAGACATATTTAGAGAGCTGTGAATCCACGTTTATATTTACGCAAATTCAACCTAAGCCCCAGCATTGCGGTTGAACGGGTAGCTGTTTCCCGGTATAAGTCCATGAACATACTGGAAGATGGGAAGATTTTCAGGCTCCATTCTTACTCTCATTGGTCAAGTTCCTGCATGTGAATTATGGGAGACAAGCCTACTGGTTTGTTAACGGTGGGGGTTGCAACCAGATCTATGCATAGCTCAGTCTTTAATGGAGACAGAAAGCTTCTGACTTACCCAGTACGTACTCTTTGTTTTCTTCTTCCCTTTGTGTTGCAGTTGTCATAGAATTCCACAAATCTCCCTGTTTTAAACGTAATTTCCTTTACACGATTATAAGAAAATGCTATTTTAATGATAATATGATATTAGTTAAAGCTTAGCCTGGCTGAATGCTTACCATCTGCCAGACACACTCTTTATACGTTGGTATATCTCATTTAACCCCAGCAGACCTATGAATGAGAAACCCTTTTACTCTTTTGCAGATAGGAAAACTGAGCAATGGAAAGATTAAGTAACTTGTCCTTGATTACCAAGTAAGCGAAATAAGGGGTTCCCGTTTATACTGGATTTGGCTCCGAAGCCGCTGCTTTTTACCAGCACACTCTTCCAGTTTTTATGTGGCAACCTTTTCTTTCCTTTATTGAAAACTGATTCTAGGATAGGCTCTGTAAGGTGGTCTATACTTTGAGGAAATTAGTCTGTTCAATGCCTGGTGCCATGGACTTTTCTGTGGCAGCTAATCGAGTCTGAAGTTTTCACTTGCAGTGGTTTTGGCTCCCCCTGCCCTGCGCAGAGTAGGGTGTGAGCATGAAAGGGGGCGCGTCAGGGCATCATGCTTTAGACTTGCTTTACATTTCTCCAGAAGGTCACAACAGGGATTCTGTTAATGAGCAATGGCTGGTGTGTGCAGGTTTTATTTTGGGAATTTTATAAACTCTTGTTTATCACTGACAATGGCTCTTGTTATAAATTAGAGACATGTGGCAGACTGGTTAGGTACATGGATTCTGGAGCCTGACTCCTTAGGTTCGAATCTCAACGCTGCCACTTACTTGCTGTGTGATTTGCTGTAAATTATTTAACCTCTCTGGGCCTCAAACGTTTCATGTGAAAAGGGGCCAGTATGTACTTAAACACAGGGCTGTTGTGAGGATTGAATGACGCAGTAGGTGTGGTGCTGAGAATGCCTAGCAGCAGATCATCTGCAAGTCATTTTTGGTATTAGTCCTTCATTTGTGGTTAACACTTTTACATCCTTTAGGAAATTCCTTTTTACCATGTCTGGAGTGGGTCTCAAAGAAACCTGCACTGCACCTTCACTCTGGAAAGATTTAGCCTGAACACAGTGGAGCTGGTTTGCAAACTCTGCGTGCGGCAGGTGGAAGGAGAAGGGCAGATCTTCCAGCTCAACTGCACCGTGTCAGAGGTAAGCAGCTCCTGTCTGTCTGAAATCAGGGGAGCGGGTGACCCTCAGGAGGAGAGAGTGTGGGCTAAGATGGTATCTCAATGTAGGCCATATGGGAAATCCTGAAAAGCTTTTAAAGATCCTCTCTGTTAATAGAATAATATTTTTAATAAGCAGGGGAAGCTAGTTGCAGAAAAAAAATATATATGAAGGAATCCTCTTTGAAAAACAAGTCAATTTTTCTGAGATGAATTTTAAGAGTTATGTTCTAACTTTCAAAAGCAGATCTGAATTTCAAGTAAAGGTTTAATTTAGGGAGCGTGCACATGGAGCAGCTTCTCCCCATACCTCCCTTAGCGTCCCACATTCCCCGCACCCTCCATCCATCTCTCCTCCCTCTCTGCTTCCTTCTCAGGAACTCTCCTCCCTTTCCCCTCATCACGTGCTATTGGGTGGGGTGGAAGAAGGGAGAGGGGCCTCTCTGCCCCCTCTTTCTTCTTTCTCCCCTTTTCTCCATTCAGAGTAAGAAAGGAGAAATCTCTTGGTCTCCTTTCTCTCTCATCTATCATTCTCTAAATATAAAAAGAGATACACTTTCCTCCGGGGTGGGGGAAATATCCCAGAAATAGAAGTAGAGTCTCCATATCCCCCCTTCCACAGTGGCCATCAGCTTTGCCTTCCTTTGCTGTGATCTTCACATACTTCTGTGGTTGGCCATTTCCCTGTGTCCATATTACAGAAATAATAGTGATCACTACTATTTAAAACTTCTCCTTAAGAAAAGAGGAGGTGCCCATGACCTTCCTTATATGTTACCTTGGATCCAAAGGCTTAAAAAGTGATAACCTTACGCCCGGGAGGAACAAAGGGAAGAAAAGAAGCCAAATGGGCAGAAGGCAGCCTCTTTTGGGCCTCATGGAGCTAAGCCCCGTGCTGCGTGCTAAGCCACAAAGCACAAGATTGTCACATGTGAAAGCGACAGAGAGCCAGTATATGATTTAAAATACTACCTCTCCCTCGTTGTCTCATGCACAGTAACGAATGAAATATCAGCATGTTCAGCTTGTCTTGCTTGACATGTCGTATTTAAAGACCATCTTCCTTAGCAAACCAAGCCAGGAGAAAAGCGCGTCAGCCTCCGCGACACGCCATCCTTCTTTCCCACAGCCCGCCGAGGTGCGGTCATCGTTTCCTCCCATAGTTTCATGAGACTTTTGACTCATAAACAACTTTAGTCACAGCCCCCGGTGACATTCATAAGGAATGATCTCGGTGTCAGGGTGCCATGGCAACCGCCGGCCCTCGGATGCGCAGCCCTATCTCCCAGGCACACAGCACCACCCCTGCTGGCTCGGGAGGGTGTTTTCACTTTGCAGGCCCAGCAGGTCTGCAAAGTTCAATAACCACCCAGCTCCAGTGACAACAAAGGCTGCAGAATTTTGGAGGGGGGTGAGGAGGTCTGGTCCTTTGATGCTTGCTTTCTGTTCTGCGTGAACATTGGCTGTGTGTTAAAAAGGTGGATCAGATGCAGCCACAAATGAAAAGAGAGCAGCTCCATGCTCTCCCCCGTCAGGGCTGCCACCGCCCTTCAGAAAAAGGACAGTTTTGCATAGTGTGATCACAATTTAAGGGCTTGCTTTCTTGTGGAAACCTAGAGATTACTTCTTTTGCAACCTGGTGGCAGTCTGCTCTAAGAGACTGGCCTTCAGTGATGTTGAAGGCATTTGCCCGTGTGTGACAGACAAGCATATTTAACTGAGGGAGGGGTAGAAGTGAGCGGAGTCAAGATGACTTTGGGGATTAAGGGGCACTCTGTGGCTTTTCCTTCTGGGTCACTGAATCCCACTGTTGTGGTTAGCATTTGAATGCGGGTGCTGGGTGTGCAGAGGAGGGAGTGTGGATGGGGGTACTGATGTTGGAGAGGAAGCCTCTGAGCTGAAGAACAATAGACTCTAGAGAGTTCTGGGACCCAGCTCCTCATCAAAACCTCCAAGAAAGGGTACAAGATGATTGACAAACCATAAGTAGAGAAAAGGATCCATTTGTGATTTATTTCTTCTGAACAGGGCTCATTCCTAGGGTCACAGGGCAAGATGGCAGTGGGCTGCAGTTCCCATTCCAATGTCCTATCTCCCAGGAATGAGCTGACTTGCTAGAAACGTGCTGCCCCTCCCTCCAGCCACCCACCACCCAGTGTACTCACCCGTCGACATTTATAAAGCCACACAGCCCTTGGCTTCTCCTGTCAGACAGAGGACCTGTTGCCCACCCCAGAGACCAGGCTGTGCGTGGCATCTACTCTGATTATTTCCAGGGCCAGCCAATTGTTTCTGGGTGCTTTGGCCAGAGATTCCTTAACTAGAGGCAAAGGCTTTAATTTCACAGAGATGAAGTTTAAGAAGGAAAATGTCTGGAAGGCTAAATGTATTGGCGCAAATGAATGTCAAAATGTAAAAGAAGATACTAGATTTTTTTTTCCTTTTTTTTTTTGTTTTGGTTTTTGTTTTGTAGACAAGTGCAGACAGAGTAACCAGGAAGCTTCCCATTATCTCCAGAAAAAAATATGGTTCAGAGGAGAGAGAAATTTATAATTTTTTTCACATCTTCTATTTTGTTCCGGTTACAGGCAGGTGTCCATCATGGGAAATTCCCAAGTAGACAGTTACATGGAGATATGGTCAATTACTTAAATCCTTTGTTGCCTCAGTTTCTCCATGTGTAAACTGGTATAGAATATTATCTTGGGCCTGTTGTGGGAATTAAATGGGAGAATGTTAGTAAGGGTTCTAAACAGAACTTGGCCCAAAGCACATGCTTCATCTATGGTCACCATTTTCGTTGGTGCCATAGATGCCATAAGGATAACAGGGCTCTTGAATCAACTTTGCTGCTTCAATCTGTGGGGTCTGTCATCAGCTGAGGTTTCAGATTTCCCATCTATCAAAATAAACACAAAAATAAAACTTAGATACTATATAAATAAATACATGAAAATGAAATATAAACAAAAATTAGTTCCCAGAGAAAAGAAGGTAGCATGTATCCCCAAATTTGTTTATCACATTGCTTTAGTTGAAGGCTTTGAACCCTGAAAAAAGGTGCAGTTTTAGGGGACAGTATCAGTCATCTTTTTTTTTTTTTTTGAGACAGAGTCTCGCTCTGTGGCCCAGGCTAGAGTGCAGTGGCACGATTTTTGGCTCACTGAAACCTCTGCCTCCTGGGTTCAAGCAATTCTCCTGCCTCAGCCTCCCAAGTAGCTGGGATTACAGGCATGTGCCACCACATCCAGCTGATTTTTGTATTGTTAGTAGAGATGGGGGTCTCCACGTTGGCCAGGCTAGTCTCGAACTCCTGACCTCAGGTTATCCATCCACCTCAGCCTCCCAAAGTGATGGGACTATAGGCGTCAGCCACGGCACGAGACCTCTTCTACCTTAATAAGAGATTTATAGGTAATAAAAGCAGTTATAATTTTTACATTTGGTAGATTTTATAACCTCTTAAGTCGTGATGCATAGCACTTTTGTATACACAAATAATATTTTAAATGAATGTACGAAGTCACATCACTCTGCTACAGCCATTTCAACTGTTTACATCTTCTGCTTTCTATAACCTGCTCAAAATGACCATGGGGAAAATCTAGTTTTTCTAAGTGACTAGGAAAAGTCTAAATATCAGAATAGAAAGTTGTTTCAGGGCTGTGGAGTCCTGAAAATGTGTGTTATCACCCGTGGCAGCTGTTTGACTGACTTTGAAAAAAGTCATATGTTTACAAAAGATATCATAATATCAAAGACCGATCATACCAATATCATAAGTGATTATTGAAATAAGTGTTCTGTGAGAGTAAACTCTATTTTTACCTGGAAGTAAAGGAAGAACTAACAGCAACTGAAATTACTAGATGAAATGTAAACGTATAAATGTATTTTACTTTTACCTTCAAGGCTGTTGTCAGCCACTTGATAAGACAGACAAAGAAATGATGCCTATTGCGCTTGTTCCATCTACACATGATAGGCAGAGCAGCCAGGAGAAAGCGATCAGGACTTTAATGCCCACATGAAATGCTGATAGTTCTTTATCCACAAGAAAATGGGGATGACATGAATGTGTAAGCAGGCCTTCCCGAGATCCATGCCTATCTTCAACTGGCCTCATTTCAGAATTTAACTGAGGAGAAACTCACCCGTAGCCACTTTTACTTGGACGGCAGCTCAACACACTAGTCTACGGCTTCTATCAGGGACTGGCTTCATCTTCTTTCTGCACTAAGAAAACATGTTTTCTCTCGTTTTCACAAAAATTAATTGAGTAGCCTCGGTGTGTGGGGTGCAGTGTTATCACAGAGGTCTGAGGATGATGCACTCTCACCAATAAGACACGTGAGAAATGAAAGGCAGTAACCTGTCAACACAGCCGATGTGCACGGCGTGTGAGGAGCTGGGAGGCACCGGGGAGGCCTCCAGGCCTGACGCCTAGGGTGAGCTACCCACGGTTGCCCCAGGGCACAGGACTTTTGGACCAGGCTTTGAGGACTCTGCCTGACAGAGATCAAGGAAAGGGCAGAAGAACTGTGAGAGGTGCATCCTTAGAAATGCAGGAGAAATAAATAGTGAGTGGTGCTCAGACTCTATCTAAGGAGAGTATGAGTCAGGTCAAGTCACGGCAAGGACGGGGCAGCCTGAGATGGCATTGTGGAGTGATGGAAGCACAGGTGAACGGCCCTACTTCACGTCCAGCTGCACTCCGTGCGCCACAGGGTCACCTTTGCAGCCTCATACCAGCCAACCAGGAAGGTCGTACAAATATCCCTTACGGGGCCAGGTACGGTGGCTCACACCTGCAATCCCAGGACTTCGGTAGGCTGAGGTAGGAAGATCACTTGAGCCTAGGAGTTTGAGACCAGCCTGGACAACACAATGAGACCCTATCTCTTAAAAGAAGAAAAAAGTAGCCCAGTGTGATGGTGCACACCAGTAGTCCCAGCTATCTGGGAGACTAAGGTGGGAGGATCACTTGAGCTCAAGAATTTCAGGCTGCAGTGAGCTATGGTCACACCACGGCACTCCAGCCTGGGTGACAGAGAAGTGTTAAATGCCCCTCCTACCACATGAAGACCTGTCTCTAAAAACACATGTATATTTATACTTCACTGCTTAAGAGTTGGGACTTCATGTGGTAGGAGGGGCATTTAACACTTGTTAATGAGAGAGTAAGAGGGAGAGAGAGCGAGATGTTGCTGTTCATCAGGGTAGCACTTTAGGAAGATTACTTGGGCAGGAGAATGGGATGAATCACAGGTAAGCAGTAGGGAGCTCCTGGGGCCAACAGTACAAAGACTCTCTGGGGACACAAGTCAGCACTACAAAGAAGGCCCTCCCTTGTGCAGACTTAAACTTCCACTGCCACGCAGGGATGATCAAGGTTGTGGTGTATTAAGGAATATGGCAGGTCTTTTAGCCCCTATTGTCATTATCCAGAAAAGAAGCAAGCAGGGCCACAATGTGGGCAATGGCACTAGACTGTAGAACTAGCATGTGATTTCTTTTTCAAACCAGAGTGTTCCCCGATTCCTCTTGCAGGATGTATGACAGGGGTGTCGCTCACCTGTTTGGTCACCCCGCAACTCAAACCCCATACAGGAGGGTGAGCATACGGGTGGGCAGGTGCAGGAACTGGGCCAAGCACTTTTGGGCTCTGGCCCCACAGCAGCATCTAGGGGTGGGTGTCTGCAACTTCTAAAGCCCAAGTAGGCATGTGTTACAGTGTGCTCCTTTAGCTATGCCATCTACAGATGGCTTGTGTGTTAATCAGCTCAGTGGACCCTCTGCATTACTGCAAGGGCAGGAGTCAGTGTAACAGCCTTCTGTATCCTGAGCTCTTGCCCAGTGTCCCAAAAGAATTGGATCACATGCGGGCCTGAAAGATGAGTGCAATGTTTTATTGACTGGTGGAGGTGGCCCTCAGCAGGATGGATAGGGAGCCAGGAGGGGATATGGAGTGGGAAGTGGTCTTCCCCTGGAGGCGGGCCAGACTCTTCTCTTCCTGACCCCGGCTGGCCTCCCTTTAGCATCCAGACGTCCCTCCTTTTTTATGACTTTGCAAATTTCTTTCATGTCTAGCTCAAAAGAAGACAGCTGGATTCTTTTTTTTTTTTTTTTACTAGAAATTCTGGGGTACTTGTGCAGAATGTGCAGGTTTGTTACGTAGGTATACACGTGCCATGGTGGTTGCTGCATCCATCACCCCATCATCTACATTAGGTATCTATCCTCATGCTAACCCTCCCATATTCCCCAGCCCCCTGGTATCCCTCTCATAGCATCCCACCCTGCGACAGGCCCCTGTGTGTGATGTTTCCCTCCCTGTGTCCATGTGTTTTCATTGTTCAACACCCACATATGAGTGAGAGCACGCGATGTTTCGTTTTCCGTTCTTGTGTCAGTTTGCTGATAAGGATGGTTTCCAGCTTCATCCATGTCCCTGAAAAGGACATGAACATATCCTTATTTATGGCTGCATAGTATTCCATAGCCAGATTTTCTTTATTCAGTCTATCATTGATGGGCATTTGGGTTGGTTCCAACTCTTTGCTATTGTGAACAGTGCTGCCATAAATGTATGTGCATGTGTCTTTATAATAGAATGATTTATAATCCCTTTGGTATATACCCAGAAATGGGATTGCTGGGTCAAATGGTATTTCTAGTTCTAGATCCCTGAGGAATCGCCACACTGTCTTCCACAATGGTTGAACTAATTTACACTCCCACCAATGGTGTAAAAGCATTCCTATTTCTCCATATCCTCTCCAGCATCTGTTGTCTTGTGATTTTTTAATAATTGCCATTCTAACTGGTATGAGATGGTATCTCAATGTGGTTTTGATTTGCATTTCTCTAATGACCAGTGATGATGAACTTTTTTCATATGTTTGCTGGCTGCATAAAATGTCGTCTTTTGAGAAGTGTTTGTTCATATCTTTCACCCACTTTTTGATGATGAGTTTTTTTCTTGTAAATTTGTTTTAGTTCTTTGTAGATTCTGGATATTAGCCCTTTGTCAGATGAGTAGATTGCAAACTTTTTTTCCCATTCTGTTGGTTGCTGGTTCACTCTAATGATTGTTTCTTTTGCTGTACAGAAGCTCTGGAGTGTAATTAGGCCCCATTTGTGTCTTTTAGCTTTTGCTGCCAGTGCTTTTGGAGTTTTAGTCATTGTTCTATTGCTGCTCTGTGCGCCTTCTCATCTCCTTTCTCGTGGGGCTCATCCGGAGCTTGGGGTTTGGGGTTTATATGAGGCCAGGATAAGGGCCATGGTGGGCCAAAAGGCAACTTTTTGGATGTGAAAACAGAAATGCCTGTCCTCATTTAGGGCTAGAGGTCTTTGGGCTTGAGGGTGTGGCCATTACCAGGAACAGCCCTCTTCTACGTAGTATTTCCCTGTTTTCCTGTCTGTACCATCTTCACTTATGCCCTCCACTCCATACATAGAAGCATTGAGGCACTTAGTCCAGATGCCCCAAACATAAATCCATTGAGAAACATGACACATGCCCTCAGATCTATGGCGACTCTATGGTCGCCTTTCTTAGAGCCCTATTCCCCTAGAGGTCAGGAACCCTCTTTCCTCGTTCTCTTGGAAAGAATCCTGTGCCTGATGGGGGAAGAACTGCAGGCCGTGACCCTCATTCAGGGCCTCTGACTCTCATCTGTTCATGCCATAGTCTTTTAAATCCTGGTATGTATGTACTGGAGCCAACACAAAGGAACCAGTGGAATGCTTGAAGCCCCAGTTTGCCAAGCTTTGGGTTTTGAGGACAAATATCATGATCATAGCCAATACCACTGTGCATACCATGGCAAAAGAATTCAGATGCCCTCCACACCCCTAGATGGACCCTGTGCCATGGGACTGAATAAACCTAGAAGTGAGCACTTGCTGCTGACTGCAGAACATGGAATACACTGCAAGTCAACACTAGCACACAGGCAGTTGCCACCCCACCCCCTGCGCCAGTGTACCCATGGCTGGGGAGGCCACTGCAGCAGTGCCGGGCAGCATTTGGGGGGCTCTGGGTGATGGTGGTGTTGAGCCCCTGAGCTGAGTGCTCAGCAGGAGCCAAACACTTCATGATGGCTGAAACTGGGTGTGGCCAGTTCCTCTGCTGGCAACTAGTGAGGCATATCAACAAGTTACCTGCTTAAAAAAGAGAGAGATGGCATTTATAGTAGATTAAGTAGATTTTCTTTTAATAGTTCCCAGGCAACATTTGCTTTGCTTTTTCAGCCAGCAGAAGTGATCAGAAAATGATTAGAATTTCTCCTGTGATGAAATTCAGATTTTGCATTTGTGCTGTTAAGGAGAGCTGTGTTCCATTTCATTCAACAGAAGCAGAACTGAGACATCTTCTGTGGAGTTTAGAGGGAGAACTACTGGAGCATTTACCCAGGACATTCCCCCCAAGGTCAGGCCCTTTCCAGAAGCCCTGACTCTCACATTTGTTCATTTCAAAAGCACTGCCCTTTTGAACATTTTCCTCTCCTGAAATTTAAACCATCAGGAGCTCTGACATTCCCTCTCTTTTCTCTCATCCAGGAGACTCCCACTAGTAAAGCTGTTATTGAATCACACCAGAGCTTTCCATCCAGCCCAGTACTCACCTAAGACCCACAAAGCTAAGGCTATGCAAAGTTAGCTCAAAATATATGTACCTCTTTCTCTGAGCCAGGTTACATCTAGTGATGCACAACTTTCAGGCTAGGAAGAAGCCATTCTTCCTAAGGAGTATAACAGCAATCATTCTTTTCTTAGCACTCAAAGCAAGGCATTATGATGGTTCATTAACAAATAGAGATTGCTATTGTCTGCAGAAATAATGCTGTGTTGTTCCTATCCCTGAACTCCAGGAACCTACTGGCATCGATTTGCCGCTGCTGGATCCTGCAAACACCATCACCACCGTCACGGGGCCCAGTGCTTTCAGCATCCCTCTCCCTATCCGACAGAAGCTCTGTAGCAGCCTGGATGCCCCCCAGACGAGAGGCCATGACTGGAGGATGCTGGCCCATAAGCTAAACCTGGACAGGTGGGTATGGTCAGGCCCCAGGACTAGTTTCTTTTTGTTAGAGCTCTCCAGAATTGATAGCTATTAGACATAGGCTAGCATTTTTCTTTCCATCTACACATCTATTTAATTGTTCATTTTGCAAATATGCATTAAGCTCTGTCCTTGTACCTTGTACTATGGGCTTGCAAAGAGTGCTAAGAGACATTCTGAGCTCACTTGACATTGGTAGATATCAGGTTTTGTAATCCACTTTGCAAAGCTGAGGGGCTAAATTCCCCAAATCACAGAGCCATTCACTACAATAATTATTGTTACTTATCTGTAGTTGAGCAGGACCTAATGTTTGATTCATAATTAGCATGCTAACACAGCATTGATATTAAGTTATAAAGAGACCTCTGGAGCCTCTACTTTGTGGACAGTCACTGTCACTACCAAACAAAACATGTGGCATGACCTGTCAAAGATTATGCAAGCCTGGACTAGAAAGAAAATATAAGCCTCTTGATTTCCTATTTAGAATATGACCCATAGACATCTTGTCTCTTAAATTATCTCACTCAGAGTTGAGGTTAACAAAGTTAAATATCGCTTCTCCTGGCTGGGGCTGATCTAATTCAGCATGAGCTAGTTATTTAGGATGGCTCACCGTCAACCACAATGGGACCAGGATACTTAAGGACAAGTAGAGAGACAGAAAGGTTTAGCTGAAGAAGAAAAAACAAGAGTAAACATATATGTAAGTCACACCATTCAGCACATTTTCTCTTTCCCAATTACAGGTACTTGAATTACTTTGCCACCAAATCCAGCCCAACTGGTGTAATCCTGGATCTTTGGGAAGCACAGAACTTCCCAGATGGAAACCTGAGCATGCTGGCAGCTGTCTTGGAAGAAATGGGAAGACATGAAACAGTGGTGTCCTTAGCAGCAGAAGGGCAGTATTAACCACCACGCTGGAAGGGGAACCGAAGGACGACACCGCACAGGGGTCTGTGGCCGTCCAGGGGAATCACAGCTGAGGAGGAAATCCAGACGAGACCAATGCGCTTCACAGGCAAGACTGCAGCAGCCAGAAGGAAAACAGATACAACTGCCAATGTACATGCCCACTTTACTCGGACATCAGCACAGGAGTTGAGAAAAATTGTGTAAATTTGTACCTTGAATTTAGCTATCAACCTAATTTTCCTCTTAGTTGGGCTGTATGCTGTGTGGTACAGGATCTTACAGTTTCCTAGGAAACGCTTTTTATTGCTATCCAGATATATGGATAAACTTTCTTAACAAACCCAATTTCTACAAATGTTGTTTACATCAAATTGGACAGGGATGCAGACACTGTCCATGGCTCGTTCTATTTTTGTTCAAATCATTTGAAGTTGAAGCTGTGGATGGTTAGTTGTGTCTATTTCAGATTAGTAATTTACAGAGAAATCACAGACTTTTGGTACAAATTGTGTGCATCAAGTGTCTCAGATAATCTTCCCATCAGTGTTCTGTTTCTAGAACTTGTAGAACCAGCGTTACTGTTTGTATCAGGGAAGTGGAGAATCTAAAAGAAGTGTAAAAAAGAAATAACTAAGACTCCTATTCCTTGGAGGGACCCTTCTGGTGCCCTTTGAGAATAAAGCTGTAGCATTGCAGGGAAGACAGTGGTTCATGTTCAAGCATTTTTTCACAACATGTGTGTTTATAATATGCAGTATGAAGTTTTTTTTTAAAAAAAAAGGTATCATATTATTGATGAGTATTTACAGGTATTCTAGTAAAAGGATTTTCTTTTAACTTCTATTTTTGTTAGCAGTACTGTTTGTTAGTATTGGGTATTGACTAGACCTGCCCCACCTTCTCACCTATCAAGTTGGGTATGGTCATTTTAATTCAACCTGCTTTGGTTCCTTGACCTTTTACCTTTCCTTCCCTCCCCTCATTCCACCCAGGAAAGTGATAAATGCTCACTGGCCTTGTCAGTCTGTTCCTTCAGCTTGCTCAAGCAGAGCCTTTCTCCTCTCTTTCCATGAGATGTGTTCTCTGTTCAGTTCACTTAATACTGCCGTTGTGTGGCCCCACGTCGACTCCCCAAGGTGCTCTGTCCGCTTCAGAGGCAGTGTGGTTGGAGGAACGGACTCTGAACTGGAGATCAGGAAACCAGTTCTCACTGTGGGTCTGTCACTGTCTCCTTGCACCACCTTGAGAAAGGCATTTAACCACACTGGAACTCAGTCTCCTCACCTAGGAAGTGGAGGGGTGGGATTAGATCATCTCAAGGTTCTGAAATGCTAAACTTCCACCGTGATGCCTCCAGTCTCATTCATCAGTCTGGAGACCACAATACACTCTGACCTAGATCATGTAAAATAATCAGCTGGTCTTTTGCCCAGGCTTTGTTACACCTTTCAAATAGTTCTGACATGGAAGATGATGATTTCTACCTGCAATATGTTTGTTTGGCTTGAGTCGCTCTGCATCATTGCATTATGCAGTCCACTCAGAGATGGCAGCCCTTTATTATTTTCTTAGCCTCTCTTGGGACACCCCCATTCCCAGCCTTCCTGACTGCTTGCAAATTCTATTTTACTATTGTCTTGGCATCCTGATATCAAGACCACTCCTACAAGTTTATCTGGCAGTAGGAACTTGGTGCGTTTTTACTAGGCACCCCCCACCCGCCACCTTAACCTTTTGCTGTTCTAATATTGAGTAGCATTTATAAACGCTTTCTAATTAGCTCTTTTTTAAAATGTTATCCTGTAAAATGTTAGTCAACACACTACTTTGTGTAAACTACTATGTCTCCTTGGGACCATCACAAACTCTTTAACATAAGGACTCAATTCATTCAGCAGGTGGGGATTAAAGGGTCAAAGCCCAGTAGCAAAACCAAAACTGAAGAACAAGCAGACATGTTTGAATCAGAACCTTTAGAACATGACTGCGGCTTACTTTTAGGTGGAGGCACACGCATTGCTGAACAGTTTTGAATTACACCTTTTCTTCCATCTTTCCATGTTTCCACTCCTGTTTTGGTAGTGTTTTGATAGTCCCTTGATGACTCCTCCAGCCTCATCCCTGAGGACTGCTGATACCTTGCTATGGAGCCTCTTCTTTCACGCTTTTTGTTCCTCATCTTCTGTTTTAGACATATATTCTACAAAATCTGTCTCAGGCCAACCCCTGCATTTGGATTTCCATAGTTAACATATTTGTACACTGGGGAAAGGAGAGATTGCACTAGTAAACAAGTTGGATAATGTTTGTAGCAATGAGGAAAACTAAAATCAAATATATATATATAGACACACACACACAATTATACTCTTTTTAAAAAGGAGGAGGAGGAGAGAGAGCTATTGTCCATTCCTACATTTTGAAATAAACTTGTCAAGATTACTCTTCGGTATCGAGGTTGTGGAATCATCTATGGAAATCAAGAACTAGAATCTGAACTGAATGCTCAAACTTCTATGCTTAGTAAAAACTAGAGGGGAGCAACTATGTAGCTATGAAGATGAATCAATTCCATAACTGTTACTAAAAACTTTTTGACTGAAAAGTCACCAACACAGAAATACTGAACACAAACAGTAACTGTTTTACTTAAGTCATTGAGAACCCCTGGGGTTCACGTCAGATGCTTTTTGGTTCAACTTCCTACCACCAGAAAAGGGAAAAGTGATTTATTTCTTGTGAGGTACTCACCTGTCACAGATTAACTCTTCTGTTTCCTCCCAAGTGAATGATAACAACTTCCATACATAACACTATACCAAATAATTTTCACTACAAATTCTGATTTCCTTCTCCTTTGGAGTAAAGTAATAGCTGTTAGACTGCCTGCAAAGTTAGAAGGTCCAGATACAACAGTTCATTTCATAGGAAGCCGCGGCATCCACTATTCTATGTGATATGCCCTGCTTCTTTCTACACCACTTGAGAGGCAAGTTTGGCTGGCTTCATTTGAATAGGAAAAAAACTTATCATTTGTGCATGCTGCCATCTAGTGGCATGCAACACAATCTACCCTGAGTTTAAATTCACTAGAAGTTACTTGACAAAAGGAATGAAAACCTGTAGCGTTCAAGGACCTTTATGACAAATGGATGTGGGGAAATTTTCACTTAAAATTTAAAATTATAATTCTTGTTCTCACTTTCTTTTCACTTCCATCACCCATCTCAAAATTAGGTCATTGTGAGCCTAGTACATCACCTCATTCATACACAACACATCTTAAGTTGCTTTTTGTTAACAGAACTATGATATGAAAGTCTTTGAAGAGTTGTCATTTTTAACATTTATAGTTTTCACTGGGGTTTGTATACTTTAAATCTCCTCACTTTTAGTTCCTTTATCTTTGGAAATGTAACAAGCATCTGCTTAGAAGTAAGTCTTATATATGCAAATGGAATATTATGGGGAAGAGAAAATTGGGGTTTTTAATCAAGGGGAAGAAAGCAGCTTCTTTTCTCTTAAATTCGGGAATCAAAAGCAGAGGTTTCATCCTATTTAATTCCTATCAACACTCATTCAAGTTTTTTAAATATATCTGAAAGGAACTGAAGTTGGATTCAGAATTGATTACTGGCATGGTGATGACAAACCTGTTAACACCAAGGTACTCACAGCTAACAGCTGTTTCGCAAAAACAGCATCTTCCAAATGAATACTCACCTCTGTTATGCAGAAAACCCCCATCCCGCTGTGAGCAAGTTAGGCTCTTCAAGAGCTGGACAACATTTTGGGTGAGTTGTTCAATATCAAACTGTATAATTATCCATTTTCATATATACTGTTTTATAGATTTCAATCTCTCAACTATCAAAAAAGTAGAGCTATTTTTAGGGGGGAAAAAAGTCGTGAGGACTGAGTTCAGGACACTCTGAAACTGTGCAGTCAGTAATTTTTTAAAGGAGTTTTTCCTACAAGTAAAAAATCTGAAAAGTCAGTGTTTTGAGGGAGGAATCAAGACTTTTCATTTCTCCCGAAGAAGAGCACCAAGGCTCCTGTCTCGTGTGTCCTTGTGTGTGTCTGTCAGGATCATAGCAGCTGTGCTCTTGGTCCGCTTACTCCTCTGTAATCCACACATGCAGACGGGAGTTAATGAGGTGATCACTGCCTCCCCAGAATTCACAGGTCTTTGCCTCTATAAGGTCTGCCCCTATGGGGCCAAGAGAATACAAAACGATGTAAGGACCTGCAAGAGAGCATAAAGAAGGTAGGAAAGGTTTACTTGTTGGGTTTTCAAGTCTTCAAGTTGAATATGAGTCTTAGCTTTTGCTGGACAGTTGTTCTGGGCAAGTCATCAGTTTCATGTGGAGATCTCAGTGCAAGCCCAAGGGTAATGAGTGAAAGGGGGCCCATGGAAACACAGCTGAAATGAAATGGAGCTTTATCCATCTTCTTTGAGAATGGAGGAGTTTTTGTGAAACAGAACATCGTTGCTCAAGATAATGGTTGATAAGTGTTAGATTTTATAGATCTCATAAGGAAAATATTTTATTATCTCAAGTGGACAAAACATTTTTTTACCTTCGAGTGCCTCATAGGACCAACTATTACTCTTTGGTTTTTGTTTTTGTATTATTTTTATATATTCTTTAACCTTGCTGAGCTAATGTTGACTGAAATCTTTAGAACCTTGCCTCTGTGCACTGAAGTACTGTTTCTCTACCCTAAGAGATCTATTTGTATAATCTCTGGCTGTAATTATCACTTTGGAAGATTTCCTTTACATCTCCAATGATTTCTTTTTAATGGAATAAGGCAGAAGGGGGAATAAATACACTGTAACCAATGTTATGTGCACCCATGTCCATACAGGCCAAGGAAGCCAAAAAAAGTCATTAATATTTCCAGAATTGTAGTGTAAAAAACCTGTTTCTGAACAGCGGGGAGATGGCTTTGCGTAGCAGTGGGTGGGTTTTCTCTGCAGACTAAGTCTAGCAATGAACTTACAGATCCTTTAGTTTTACCAGCCTTGTGCTTACCCCATTTTCATAAATGCTATTTAACAGCCTGTCTTCACAAGGGTTCATGGCTCCTAGGTTTTCCAGTGGACCTGTCACCTCATTGTATTGATCTGTGGTAGGATATTAACGGGCTCATTCAACCAAATGTAATGTGTGCCTCAAACCTATTTTAGCATGGTCCAGGGGCATCAGCAGGAAAAACTGCCAGGCACTCCGCAAGTGGACTGGCACACAAAGCCCAGCAATTATTAGCAGCTCTTCACCAGCCTGCTCTCTACTCAGACGCTTGCCTACTGAAGGGACCTGTCCAGAGATCTTCTGGAATCCCAAGTTAGGAATCTCTGCAGAATATCATGACAGTTGTGGACCAACTAGCTTCTGAGTAGTAAACAAGGAAGCTGCCCTGAGATATAGTAAGCTGCCCACCAGCCATATTATTTGCTACTGAAGGCCAGCCTTTTAACACAACATTTCAGATTTGTCCTTCAACAGTAATATAAATTGCAAGTCATACCATTTAAGGGTCTCTTACAAATATGTCTAAATCGTGTGTCATTTTTAAGTTCCAAAAGGCCACTGGACTAGGTACTATCAGACCAGCTGTAGGACGTGATGGCACTGACCCCGGGTGGAATAATCCTTAGAACTGGCCTTCAGAAGATGAACTGCAGGCAGGTTTTGCTGATCAGCAGCCTAAGGATTGATGAGTTTTCTTTTTGGCCTCTGAGCACTATGGAGGCAGCATCAGAGAATTGGAACCTGAGCCATGTTCTCAATGTTAAAACCTGTTTAGAATGACATGTAAGAGCAAGAAATCTACAGCTGGTGTAAAATACCTTTGCCTTTTCTATTCTGAAAGAAACTAATGGCATCTGTACATGTAGGGGTTAAAAACTCAGATGTCTACTCCTCCAGGCCATGGACAAGAAAAAGCATAGCAGTCAGAACAAGCGGAATAAGTGATTTGCATTCTCTTCATGCTTTCCTAGACCTGCTGTTGGTAGTGCAGCCCTCGCCCTCCAGACATAATGCATTGAGCCCAGTTGCAGGGAACATCATCACTCTGTGTGTGGTGTGTGTGTGATGTCACAGTGTTGTATGTGTTGAGTTTAATGTTGAGCTGCAGCAAGTTGGTGACCTTCCTCTTTGCTCTTCCTAAAGAAGACACCAGTGTTTGTCAGAGAAAAATCCCCAGCAGTCCGTGTCGAAGAGGCAGTGTCATCCACCTGCTGTCCCCTTTGGAACAGTTCAACTGCAGAAAGGTCGGACTGAGGTTTTGTGCTTTGTCATTTTTCTTTTTTAAATAAAACACGACAACCTTGGCTTTTCCGATATGGAACACTTTTGTTGTTGTGGAGTTCCCTCTTGCTGTATCTTCTATGCAATTCTTTTTCTAAAATCTCCCTGGCAGAGGCAGAGTGCCCTCTGGACGTCTGTCGGGCGCCTTGCTGAGCGGTGGAGGTGAGGGATACCAGCTCCGGGTGTGCCTCTTTTCTCTCCCTGGCTGCCAATCCCAATTTTTCCTGCAGTCCCCTTGGTTTGTAAATTGCCTGCATTTATTCTGCCAGCCAACATGTACAAAATGTAAGAAAGAATTTTTAAACAGGTAATAAATTATATTTATAAGCAACAAAGTGCTGCCTCCTTCACTTCATAACAAGGGTCTCCTGCGCGTTCAGTCGCCACGTGTTTCTTCAGTAGAACAGAAAGCCTTTGGGTCCTGTGTGGATGGTGATCACAGCCTCCTGCAGGCACAGCATGAGGCTCTAGAATGATGCCACTAAAAAATCAGCTGCACGATGGACTCACCTGAGGAGCCTTAAGAACTAATGCCAGGGTCACACCTCCAGAGATTCTGATGGAAGTGGTCTAGGCGTAGCCTGAATCTTGGGTGTTAAAAGCTCCCAGGTAGCACTAATGAGCAGTTAAGGGTGAGAACCAACATCTTAGAACTTCACAGAATTCCCTGGAGCGGGAGCTTCTAAATAGAGTGTCAAGCCCTGCCCCCAGAGATCTGATTTTAAATGAAATTTGCGAATAACTATATGAATAGTTAGGAAATGAAAGGTGAGAAACTGCCAGCAGAGGAGCTCAGCTTGATACAGGACTGCTGGTCACTGCCGTAGGGTGAGCAAGCCAAGGGCTTCAGCTGTGAGGTGGGAAACAGCTGTGACATTGAGGACTAGAAGCAAAGGCAGTCCTGGCCTCCATGAGTGAACACTTAGAGAAGCATCCTTAGAGGTACTGCCACCTCCTCCACCCCTCCCCGCAGCCTCAGAGGCCGAAGGGTGTAAGCAATTACCCAGCACTGAGAAACCGATCCATGCCATGGCCTGGAAGAAAGTGACTTAAAACTGAATCGATGCTGGGATCACGAATTTAAATGTTTCTTAAAGGCTAAGGAAGTAATGGAAATACATAAACTGGAACCTGGGTAAAATCAAAGGGAGAAGTAAGGTCTGCGGCTGAGCTAGAAAATTCAAATTCCATATAAAATAATGAAAATACAATGAACAACAAAAAAAACCACAAACAAAAACCGTACTTTACACAAAAAACACATGGTGGCAAAGGCTCAGCCCTGTTGTGAGACTGCTCACTCC
Organism: Sapajus apella; assembly: GCF_009761245.1. Classification (NCBI taxonomy): domain Eukaryota; kingdom Metazoa; phylum Chordata; class Mammalia; order Primates; family Cebidae; genus Sapajus; species Sapajus apella. The sequence continues at coordinate 2,905,928 of NW_022436985.1, forward strand.
TAATTAGAAGCTTTGGTAGCTGCGGACTGAGAAAGCCTTACCTAGGACGGCATGCAAGCATTTTCAACGACTATTCACTGAGTGCCCAACCTAAGCCCCTGGCTCTGAGTGGGGGTCCCTGGCGCATTCTGAGGCTTGACCTCCCTCTGCTCCTGTCTCTCAGTACCAGCATACAGGTGCCAAGCAAAGAACCTCAGCAGCCCCAGACATCCCCAGAGCTGAGCTCAGATCAGAACCTAGAGTAGAAATTAGAAATTACTTTGCAGAGACAAAACTTCTGAGAGTACGGTCATCCGTACTTTGCTGCTGTGATCAGATGGAGACAAGCTGCAACCTACAAAATGACCAATGCCAAGAGAATAACCTTTTTCCTCAGCTTGGATTTACTGTCAATCTGCCTGTGAGTTCTGTGAAAAGTTTAACTTGAGCCCATGACACACAGAAGTGGGGCGTAGGGAAGGTGGGAGAGATGTACTGACAGCCAATCTCAGCTGGTTTTAAATGTTGCTAATTGTAGATCCTGCTAAACTAATGGCAGGAAGAAAATGCAGTATCAGTTGGGCGTGGTGGCTCAAGCCTGTAATCCCAGGAGTTTGGGAGGCCAAGGTGGGAAGATCACTTGAGCCCTGGAGTTTGGGACCAGTCTAGGAAACATATTGAGGTCTTGTCTCTGCTAAACATAAAATTAGCCAACCATGATGATGTTTGCCTGTAGTCCCAGCTACTTGGGAGGCTGAGATGGGAAAGTCACTTGAGCCAGGAAGATCAAGGCTGCAGTGAGTTTTGATCATGCCACTGCACTCCAGCCTGGGCAGGACAGAGTGAAACCTGGAAGTAAGAGAAGGAAGGAGTGGTGGGGAGGGAGGGAAGGAGGGGAGGGAGCGGGGGAGGGGAGAGAAAGAGAGAGAGAGAAAAGAAGAGGGAGAAAAAGAAAGGGAGAAAGAAAGAAAGGGGGAAAGGAAAGAAAAAAGGGAAGGAAAAGGAAAGGGAAGGAAAAAGGGAAGGGAGGGGAGGGGAGGGGAGGGGAGGGGAGGGAAGGGAAGAGGAGGGGAGGGAAGGGAGGGGAAGGGAAAGGGAAAGGAAAGGAAAAAGGAAAAAAGAAAAACGAAAACGGAAAACGGAAAACAGAAAAAGAAAAGGAAAGGAAAGGAGAAAGAAAGAAAGAAAAAGAAAGAAAGAAAAAGAAAGAAAGGAAAAGAAAAGAAAGGGAAGGAAGGGAGGGAGGGAGAGAGAGGGAAAAAGAGAGGGAGAAAGGGAGAAAGAAAAAGAAAAAGGGGGGGGGGAGAGAGAGAGAGAGACTGAAAGCAAGCAGTATGTCTGAGCATCTGTGATGCATCTGGCCTGGGCCCTGACATACTTCAGACATTCATCTTTTTGGTTCCTCGTAAGAACCCTAAGAGGTGGGAATTTACAGGTGGGATGACTGGGCTCAAAGATTATATACTTCCAAAGAATGAAAAAAATCAGTAAATGGTTGACTTTAAGCAGGCCAGTCTGAATCCCAGTGCCAGGATGCACTCTTCTGACACGAGTGCAGCTCGCTAACTACCGCCAATCTCACCCAAGCTCTTCATTCCCTCTGTGTCAATGCAAACCTTCTTGTACTACTTACTCCCCAATTTTGGGCTTCCCTGGTTCTGATCCAATGTCCAATGGATCCCCTCAAAACCAAACTTCTCACTCTGCTCTCCAGAGTCCACAACGCATGCAAAAAATAGCCCTAAGACATGCCCGCCCCTCTCACAGAGGGTTCTCTCCTCCCTTGGTGACGACTCAGGGCAGCAGCAGTAGCCTCACCCTTCCACACCTTAAATACTCCACAGCTGGCAGGAGGGTGCGGTCTTTTGCACGGAGCACTGCTGATTCCAGATCATTACCCTTGCATGAAAACCCACTGCTTTGCACATCAGGCCTCCCGGCCCTGCCAGCCCCTCTCTCTGCCTCTTGCTGACTGCATCCCTCCCCCATTCTCCTGTGGCACTACAGAATTTTGACTCACAACCTTCCTCTCCCCAAGACTGCCACCTTCAAAATCCATGAAGACAACAAATCTAAAGGCACGGTTTTGGGTTCCTCTTTCATCACCAACTATATTGTCCATGAACTAAATTCACCCACTCCTGCGATCACACCCTCAGCTGTCCTTAGTCTTGCTGTTCCCCCTTTGAAATCTGACCGCAGCTCCTCTCTCTCAGTAACTGCGGAGACACCACCTCTGCCCCATCAGGATTCCCTGTCCTGGGACCTGGGGTTTTTACTGGTCTGTTAGCTCCTCTAATTAATTCCTTCCCTCCTCTGGTCCATCAGCCCCTTGATAGTAATAATTCTTACTCTCCATGACCTGTTGCTATATTTGCATGATAAACCAGTACCCTGAATGAATCCCATCATTGCTGTCTCTATACACCTGTGTTGCTAACAGAAAGATAAAACCACAAATCATAAGAAAAGTGGCACTATGAATTTCTGATAATACTCGTAGTAATAGTTGAGCACTCACCACAAGCTTGGTGCATGGATTATTTCATCTTCAGAACAACTCCAGATGGTGGGCATTAACATCATTCTCATCTTCAAGGGGAAGAAACTGAGTCTGAGAAGTCAAAACATGCCCAGTCACACACCTGGGGGAGTGAGGGAAGCTGGATTCACACACAGGCCACCTGGTGGTCCCGAGTCTACGCTCGGCCCCTGTGCCACAGTCACCTTCATGAAGCCTAACCAGGCCCTCGGAGTTGCCCGTGACCATCTGGCTCTCTCCCCAGCAAGCTGTGATTTTCCTGCACAATTTTAAACCTTATTCACTCCTCTCAAACCACTGACTTCCCTGCCTTTCCCTCCCTCTCAGCAGATGACTGTGTTTCCCTCACAAAGAAAGCAGAAGCCATCAGCCCGTTTCTCTTGTCCTCCTGCCATGAAACGTGAAAAACTTACCTGCATCTGCCTCCTTCACTGTGCCTTTCCACCTGTTAAAATGTGATATTTCCAAAGACAAAATAAATAAATAAATAAGCAAGCAAGCGCCACTATAAGATAACAGTCATGTTTTTTTCCAAGGGGAGAATGAAACCATTTTATTTAGGGGAATGTTAAAACAAAGCCATATACAATCTGTAACAAATACAATTGTTTGTTCCCTAGTCCTGAATAATTACAATATATACAGAATCTGTAAGGCACTGGTTCCCCCAAAGAACACAAATGAGTCTTCTTGTGAAACAGACAACAAAACCCCTATATTGCCAACTTTTCTCCAAAAAATATGGCATTGTTTTTTTCTGTTTGGTTTTACAGGAGGAATCATAATGGCTAAATTAAGTCACTTCTGATGCCATTTCTTTCATTTCCACTACTATGTATCTCGGTTTTCTAAGGCAATATAACTACTGAACATTTTCAAGTTTAAAAAACTATATTCTCTCAGTGCCATTCCACCCACAAACAAAGAAGAATCAGATCAGAGCAACAACATAAAACTTCTAATGAATATGCATGACTCCAGGAACATGAAATTCAGTGATCATTAAGTACTTGCTATACTTGACTACACACCAATTGAAATGTGTCAAAGAATTCCCTGTAAATAAAATCTCAGCATGTTTTCTAAGAAGCTTTCTGTTTGGGGAATTCAAAAATGGTCACTAATGACTTTTGAACGGTGCTTTCCAGGAGGTCAAAGACCTGCTTCCTCATACATAATGTTCATAGCACTCTTCTTGCACTTTAACAATCTACACACTTTTATAAATAAATATTATGTTTCATTAAGTACTTTATCATCCATAATATTTTACTCTCTAATCCACATAATGGAGTTGTGCCAGACTCCAAACTGAACATAATATTTATATATACATATATATTTATATATATACACACATAAACAATAAACCTGAATACCTTAGCATACAAAACTTATCTAACAACTAATAATTTAGGATTCCTTTGAGAGGGAGGAGTTAGAAGAAAATCTTAGTCTTTGAAATATTCCTGACAGTAAGCAATAAACTACATTATTAATTTCTGTGTTCTCATTTATTCAAATAAAAGGCAAATAAAATTCACTTCTGAGCCACTAGAAATTTTGAAATAATAAAGGATTATTGGAAAATGAGTAGGTAGTCTTTAAGAACAATTTAGTGTTATGTAAGTAAGTGGATTTTGCTAAGATAAAGAGAAAAATCTACTTATAAATAAATTCTTGTTCCATTGAGACATTATAATCGCTAAGTGGGTCTTTTTAAGTATCACAGAAATAATTTTAAAATAATAGTGAATAAATTAGACTGGGGATTAGAAAGTAAGCTACCAATCTTTTCCAAAGCAACCAAATAAATATAATACAGAAGAAGTCTGAAGACTATTTTGATTTCCTCCCATTCTTCACTGGAACCAACACCTCCCTAGAAATCTAGCTTAATTTCAAACCATCACCTCCTCACAAAATATTCTGATCTGAAGTGATCCATGTTCAAGTATTTACCAAAAAGAAAATATAATTTTTCTATAAGGTATGCCTGACCTCACTTAAATTTAGGGAAAACCCAAGAAACACAAACATGTCCCACTTAACTGGCATAAATGTTTTCTTGTTGCTTTGTAGACGATCTGTTTAGAGGCACTGAAGTTTCTCTCCAAGGCTCAGATGATTAGTCATACTTGGTTCTAACCATATACCCCTTCTAAGATAACCCTAAGAATATAACTGATAGAAGAGAAAGGAACCTTTATATTATTATTGAGGTTATTTTTAATATCAATAAAAGCAGCATTCTGATTACTGTTCTACTTGGAACCAGCTGTTTCACTGTTTAAAAACACAATCATTTTTTCCAAATTATGAAATTCTTCTTACTTACAAACAAAATGTGGCTATGAAGCACTGGGAAGTGAATGCAAAATACAGAAAGAATCCTTATGATTCTCCCAAACTGTAAGCACAGCTCACAAACTCTCATTGCTTTAGAATGCTTTCTGGATGAACAAGTTACCAGCTGCAAACCTACTTCAGAAGTGAGGAAAATGTTTTCTCATGTTTCATGTAGCTGTCAAATTTTCAAAAATCCTCCAACCTTCAGTCACTCAGTGGGGAAAATGTGTTATAAAACACTGCCCTCTGGAGTATTCTGGAAGGAATGTCTTAAAAATTTTTTTTTTAAAAAAGGGGAAAGTACTTTCAAATTCTTTACTAACCACTACAGAATTTCTAAGAAGCAAAAGAAAACCACAGTAAGGAAATGTACATGAATAAAGTTGAGCAGGATGTGTACAACTTTAGTATATTCCTGTTGCTAAAGAATATTGGCCCTCTCAATGATTTTATGCAGGTTGCTCCAAAGTTAAAACCCTGTAGAACTAAGTAGGTGAAGAAATATTTTGTATAAGTGCCACAGAAATGAAAATATAATAAATTAAATAGTGAATTGAACATCACTATAATAAAATAAAATGAGTAGGCATTCCTAAGATGTGAAATGATCACTTAAAATATACATGCTAGATCCATATTGATTTTAGAACAATAAAACACAGCAGCCCATAATATTTTGTGGCCTCCTCTAACTCTCCTCTGCTGTACCATCTAGAGGTTATTCTTCTCTATTTTAAAAATAAAATGTAGTTAAATTAGCCTGACAGATGTTTTCTCTCTATTCTTTATCTCAGACACATACAAAAAAGACAATAACAAAAAGACATCATCTTTAGCTATACAAAATAAGGTATGCACACATTTTTCTTGTGCTTCTAAGACTGGCTCCTTTGCATATATAAGATACAAGCCATCTGCACCATCACCCTCGTTCCCTACCTCTGTTGACAGGTTCCTTTTACAACACAAGAGCAAATTACCTCTATTTTAAAGCACCATGTCTTCAACACAACTCATGACAATTTTATTTAATATTGATCCTTTGATGGAGAGATTAAAGGCATGCACAGGTCTATCTTCTGCACATTAAAAAAAAAACTTTGTGTTTAATGAAAAGGATTTTTATAATGAAAGCGATGCCTAACACAATTAGAAACATGAAGTGGTTCTGAAGAACACCTATCAACAATTACTTCTATTAGAGTCACATAAACCTTCATTTATTCCATATTGCCTGAAGAGCTACAAAAGGCAACCTGCAGGAATTCCAAGTGTGGTCCTAGACAGGTGGTGTTTGTACCCAGTGAATTCACATTACCGTAGTGGGCCAGAATGCAGGGATGGTCAAAGTGGTCTGAGGAGGCCCAGGCGGGGTTGGGAGTATGTTTAAGATGAGTTCCATTCTATGATCTCCAACTTAGACTGTCTTTTGGTTCACAGACTGCAACAATATTTTACCAATGGAAAGACGTGTTTTAATTTACCTTCCAGCACAGTGTTCCTGGGAAGAACTTTTCTTGTTGTTATTTAAACTATAATACTATAAACCTTAAACCATCCACATTATTTGTTTTATTTTGGCAAAATTAAAGCATCTTAAAAAAAAAAAAAAGGCAATCCCAAAATACAGGGCTTTCTTAGAAAGCAACACGCATCATATCTTGAACAAGTTACCCAAGCGGTTTCTCCATCCTACAAACAGACACAGATCAATCTCTGCTTCTGGGAGCTTCTCTGTCTTTGTCCAGGTTGCCCCCTGAGAGGTGAGGTCGGAACCCACTGGGAAGCAGGATGATGTTCAAGGCTTGTACTGTGGATGCTTATTTGATGTCTTTTGCTCTGCCCACAAACAGAAGTATACCTACTGGCTTTCTGCAGAGATGCTTACTTTTCCTCTCATATCAGAGTTTAATGTCCTGGGACTCTGACATTTTGGCAAGTGTTTTCTTAACACGCAGGGCTGTCAGCCTTGATGCAGGATTGTGAGCCCAGCATTCTGTCATGAGTTTCCCCATCTGCCTGAGACACTAAGGAAGAGAAAAGCAAATTGGAGTAATGTTAGAAAAATATATCATCTGCAAGGCTGGCACCTGACACAATGTAGCTTTTTAGTTTTAGGTTAATTAAGTTTGAATATATTTTTTAAACGTACCTTTAAAACCATGTAGAAATAAAATTCCATAAGTTTTTTTCATGAAAAATTATATATGACTAAAACAGATGTTCATGCCTTCTCTGTGACAGAAGCAAGCAGGTGGTTTTGTTGGTTGTAGAAGATGTCTTTGAAGTTAGTGTTAAGCAAACATAAAAATACCCAGGGAGTATGTATTCCACTCTATACTCCCAGATTGTTTACAACACTTGATAACTTTAAATCTTTTATCTAATTCCACACTATGCAAACAAACACAGTTATTCCTAAATCACAGCTGTCTGCTGTAATAATAGCATCACACTGCACCATTTAACAAGATTAATGGCCTGTGAACAGCATCGCTAAAACTTTCTCCTGTGCTACATCAATTATTGGTCTTCCTATTGAAAAGTACAATTTCACTTCATAAGAAATCCTCAGCAAAGAGACTTCAAGAAACACCAAATGCCTACAATAACAGGGCTCCAGCATCTCATAAAGCTTTCTGCATGGCTTGCTGGAAAACATATATATTACTCAGCATTTTAGTAACTAGACACAAAACCAATGAACCAAGGGTGTTTCTATTGTTGTTGTTATCTGTTTTGAGACAGCGTCTAGCTCTGTCACCCAGGCTGGAGTGCAGTGGCATGATCTAGGGTCATTGCAACCTCCACCTTCCAGGTTCAAGCAATTCTTGTGCATCAATCTCCCACGCAGGTGGGAATACAGGCGTGTACCACCACACCTGGCTATTTTTTGTATTTTTAATAGAGATGGGTTTTCACTATTATTGGCCAGGCTAGTCTTGAACTTCTGGACTCAAGTGATCCACCTATCTTGGCCTGCCAAAGTGCTGGGATTATAGGTATGAGCCACCACACCTGGTCCAGAGATTTTCAAATGGCTTTTACACTTAAGAATCACACTGCCACGTGTGTACCTATGCAACAATCTTGCATGTTCTTCACATGTACCCCCAAACCTAAAATGCAATAAAATAATAAATTAAAAAGAAAGAAAGAAATAGTGCTCTGTCCCTCCTTTGCAGTGCTTTGGTATATGTTTGATAAGAGCCTATTTTTGCCCCCCAGCGGTGCTTCAAACTTATCTTGAATATTCCAGTCCACGACAGAACTCTAGAACATGGTGAGTTTGAAGGCTGGGAGGGTGGAAGGAGAGGAATGTGGAAGAGGAGGAGGAGTTAGGAAAAGCAAGACCCATTTCCTCCTTCCTAGCAGCTCCTTTCCAGACCTACGTAGGTTGCAGCACTAAAAAGTGGATTTCTTCAGCTCGCATCTCATCATCCTTATTAACAAAGACACCCACCACTGTCAGGCATCTTAACTAGGTCAACTTGTATCCCTTTAACATGCTTACTTTTTTTCTCTAATCAAAATGGGAGTATGCTGTACATGAGTTTGCTACAGAGAAAAATCATGGTGCTTTAAAAAAACACAGAGAAAGTATAGGTTTTATGCAAATGTCAAGACATCATAAAAAAAGAAAATATTATTATTTGTTATGCAGGCTAAACACTGACCCACTCAATATATTCTGGAAGTGGCAAAATAAAATTGGAAAAGGGGAACAAAGTAATTTAATATACTACACTTATCTTCATATAAGCTACTGCAATGAGGCACCATCACTATCAAACAAAGAAGAATTCCTATAATGGATATGCAGAATTCTGGCGAAAAGAGAAAAGTCAATTTAGAAGTCAGTCATAGTCACGTGGTTACCTCAGGCCTTACCTCGTCACTGCTCCACCGGTTTGGGAATGAAGGACGTAACTTCTTGATGCACACAATCTCTCTCATGTCCTCGTAGGAGGGGTCACTGGGCACTAGGTCATGATAAGGAAGCTGGTATTCTTCCACTATACCTAAAAATATGTTATTATTATTTTCTGTGAAGTAGAAATAAAAGTCTAACACACAAACTGTTCTCAAAGGAAAAGTGCCATCAATATTACAGACAAGGTTAGGCAGAAAAATAGCAAAATAAATCTTGAAAATATTTACTCAAATGCTTAATCTAATTTAGAAAAAATGAATACAAAGCCCAATGAAAAATATTATCAAAGGTCTTTAAGCCTTTTTTTCCTAATTTCCAAAAGCTAAGGAAAACAGGCGTCTTAAACTTATTTCCAATTTTATAAAGAGCAAATTAAAAGACAAATCTATATTAAATCTCAATGCAAATTTGCAAGACACATTCTGAACTCATACTGCACATGTGACTGTTTCTATTACTATAGTATGAAACTAGGGAACAACATAGAAAATTTGGAAGTGCATCCTACTTGAACAAAACGCCAGATTTACATTTTTTCTGCTTAATTATAGGAATGTGTTTTTGCATATTAAAAATTTAGAAAATATATGGACACCCAAAAATTTTAACTATAAATTTTTTAGGCCCAAAGATTATCTGATTTTTTTCTATATTTATCCAAATTTTCAATAAGGAATACATTACTATTGGAAAAAATATTTATTGTTAAAAGAAGAGTTAAGAAATACAAATCTATGGCATCTTCATAAAAATGCACACTAAACTCTATTTCATTTTATCATTCCTAGTATTTCATTTCTACCTTTTTCCTCTTTAAAAATGCAGGCTTCTAGTGTCTTCTTTTTCACCTTCTCAGATTAACTCCTCATAATAATTACATTAGAGGCTGCTGCTCTGAACAATCTTTCGAGAGCACCCCTACCCCCTATCCTAAATCATCTTTTATAGGAATGTCATTGCTTTTCACCTGAAAAAGATGATGCCATCAAGTTGGCAGATTATGTACCACATCATTAAATTCACTGGGAGCTTACTCTGCCAAAATCTGGGGTCTGTGTTGTGTCTTTTCTTGTAAACTCAAATCCATATAAAATCATCAACCATCGGAAGGTTGAAAAGTTTTCTCAGACCATTCCAACTCACCACTTGTCCTGTCTTCTGCCGTGAACACAGAGCTTAATGATATTTATTATCTACGTTGGTATTTCCTTTCATTGTGTTTTAATTCTACGTGAGATAAGGAAAGTGCAGGGCCTAACACGCAGAATGTGCTCTGCTTCATTTCAGTTCTTTCTCCCCTTCTAATTCTCGGGACCATGGCCCTGGAAACAACTTGAAGGCAAAGCCCACATCTCTTTAACCCATCTCATATCTTCCTCTGGTGGATGGACTAATCGATGGGGTGGGGTAGGTGTGTATACTACAGCAGACAAGCCAGAGCATACCACCTAAAATTATGAATTATTCAAATCTAACAAATTATAGGTCTTATTCCTTTCTCCATACCATGTAATCAAAATTTTCAAAATTTCCTGTTAGCTACCATTTAATTCTATGTTTGAAACGTCAAACCTTTCTAGCTCTCTTTTCCTTTAAAAGATGGAAAAGCATACATCTGGATATGTCTCTTTTACCCAATGGGGCCTGGACTAGAAAGCCCCCAAAAAACTTCTAATATCTTCATAAAATGTTAGAAAATAGAATGTTGTATGCTTTGCCTCTCTGGAAAAAGAAAATAAAATCACTTCTTGAAAGCCTGCTATATCCTAATTATGGAACTAGGTACGCTATATAATTCATCTTATTAAATTCTCACAAATGCGTTTATGGATAACATTATTCTCTACACTATTCAGAAGAGGAAACTTGGCTCTAACGGGTTAACTAACTTGCCCAAGGCCATTCAGTTGGTATGGGGTACAGCAGGGACTCCAACATCTCTAAGAATAAGGCAACATTATAGCAAATCTCCATGTCCAAATCAAGACAGCGCCAGCAAAGCAAATGCAAATTAATACCCTGTTGTTTACATAAAGCTACCTTGTTTTTAAGCTGAGAATAATTTCTCCTGTATTTGGCCCACAGGCTTTCAAATATAGGCTTCTTGTAGCCCTGTTTGTTTTAGATGTTCAAGGAAACAAAATAATCTTGTTCTCTACACCTTCAACTTCCACAAAGCTATCTTAATTAAGTATAAGCATATTATTTTTTAAAAAGCTCATCTACTTATTTTTTAAATAGAGAAACCGACCAGGTCCCACTTTATTGCCAGGCTAGTCCCTCAACTCCTGGCTTCAAGTGACCCTCCCTGCTTCGCCTCCCAAAACGCTGGGATTGCAAACCTGAGCCTTACTACTCTTTAAAAGACATGAAATCAAGGCACAGACAATTTAATTTTTTGGTTACTACTTCTTTATACTTACAATAGGAAATTTACTCAATATCTGGTTAGAGAAAATTTCCTACATTAACTTTCCTTTTGGACAAAATAGTTCTCTCACTTCAGAGAGAACGAGAGAATGAGTTCTATTTCAAATTTCTTATAACAGATTCAGAATTCCCAAAGTGATGACTAGAAGGCATTGCGCCACTGAAGATGATCTTTCTATCAAAGTGTGAATGTGGGTTGATTAACTGTTTCTTCTTTGTATTTAAATACAAACCTAAAGATGTCATGGCTCTACCAACCAAAATGAAAATTATTAATAGTAATAATAGCTAACATGTACTGAGTGCTAATTATGTGCGAGGCAGGTCTCATTATCGTTACATTCATTGAAACCGTACAACCACAGAAGTGGATACAATAATTCACTTGATCCTTAAGAGGAGAACTCTGGAACAAAGACAAGTTTATGTGATGCTTGTCCAAGGCATCACATAAATAGCAGGAACAAGAACAAATCTCAGTACTAGTTAAGTGCATGCTTCACTTTCAGAATCTTCGGCAAACTCATGTTCTCATGAGGATGGATTTAAATTGGCCATTATGAGGAACAGCAGCAGCATCAAAGCTTTTTAATGAGCACAACCATGCTGAAATAATATGCAGAGTACTTGATACGGAAAAGACGAAGATTCAGTACCTTGCCTAAAAGGTGTCAGAATTTACTTGAAGACAGATTGTGCTGCAATCAAAATAGTACAAGCAATATTACTTCTGAATACTTAAATATGTCTTCTTTATTATAATTCGTTTTACTAGGGAATCCTTATGTTTGTGGAAAAATTATTATAAACAATAACAAAACACTGATATTTTAATTTCTTTTTGATTAAGAAAACTGATGTTTTCAAATTGCTTTATGGGAAGTTTTATAAAAAATAGAGAAGGTAAGAAATGGGTGTCCGACCCCATATTTAAGTATTACTGTCATCTCTGCAGAGGAAACCCCAGGGAATGGAGTTGGGGATGGGGCCCAGCAGCTAGGTGAAAAGAAGTTGGCAGGGATAGACAAGGGAGTTTGATCTGATGGAACAACTGCTGGAGGAAGAACCCAAGAGAGAAATGAGACAATACACAGAGCAGGAAACAGTGATGCTTGAAAAGGAGGGGGAAGCTGACAGTGTGTCTAGTGGCAGGTGGAGAAAGGAAGCAGTCAAAGATTATTCTAGGATGTCAAATATAATTTCCTGGAAGCATTATGACTGCATCAGCAGAAAAAGGGAAATAAAACCAGATCTTATAGACAGCATGGTAACTTTGATTTCTGATCAGAAAGTATTTATAGTAGCTCCAAACATAGCTTTTCAAATACAGCACTGTTTCTTACCTCCTGATACACATCTCCTAGCAACCTCCCAAAGGATGAGGCCAAAACTATACATGTCAGCCATGATGTAAGACTGGAAGTGATTTCTGTTCAAGCTCTCGTCCAACACTTCTGGAGGCATGTAGCGTTTGGTGCCAACTCGAGTGTTGGGTGGTATGTCAACTTCATTTGTATCACTAAGGAAAAGTCAAGCAAAGCATTATCAGCACTGAAGGGGACCATCAAAAACGAATCAAGGTGATTCTTAACAGCTTTAGTTAGTGAAAGGTGGAAAAGGAAAACCTTCCAGAGAATAAAAACATTCTCTTGAAGAACATTTCTTGCCAAAGGCTGTATTAAAGATTTACAGGTTAAAACCCAATGACAGGCAAGCTGGTGCAGTGGTGCACGCCTGCAGTCCCAGCTACTCAGGAGGCTGAGGTAGGAGGATAACTTGAGCCTGGGGGTTCAAGGTCTGCCTGGGCAACATAGTGAGATGCCATCTCTTAAAAAAAAAAAAAAAAAAAGAAGGAAACTAGTGAAGATGAAACTCAGTCAGAATGAAGCTGCAGCATTTAAAATTGCATTACCAATAGATCTAACGTATACCCCTAAACAACTGCTGAATATCTATTAAATGCCTAAAAAAACCCTCTTCCTTCCCCTCATATTTTAAAAACTTTACTCTTAAAATGAGCATGCACACATGCCAATTTCGTGTGGAACAGTATTCTTTAAGCTAGGTGTTGCAAAGCTCTTGGATCCACAAACAAGTTGAAAAAGGGGAGCAGGAGAGAACCCACAAAGGCATGCAATTGTTTCACACTGACAAGGTGGGGCATACAAAAAAGCTTTCTACTATCACTATTGCTTCATGAACCAAATAGCATTTAATTTTCTTAAAAAACACAAGAAAGCAATAATGGAATATAACATCTTTGGCTTTATGAAAATTTTACAACATGGACCATTTACTATTCCTTCCCATAGACTGCAAAAAATTAATGACGGAGGGACAACAACCTGCAGACTGGCCCTTGGGCACCACCACCTCAGGGCAGTGAGCTGGACACAGTTCCAGCCCACGTTCTAAGGGTGCTGAATGACTAGACTGATGATTAAATGAGTCAACATGCACAAGCCCTGGCAACACGATACTAGGTACATATTAGATACCTAAGCACTGTACCTCATCAGAAAGTAAAGGAACTAAGTAGAAAAGTAACAAACCCTAGGTCTGACACATGAACAGACTATAACCAAATAAGGTATACTATAAAACAGAAAAGGTACAGAAACTCATTATTAAACTGAACTTTGTGGAAAATCTTGGACAAATCTTTCTACCTCCTGATTCCCAAAAACTTTTGCTTTTTCTTTTCATTACACTTTATTGACTCTAAGTATTTACATGCTATTTCTCCTCAACCTGGAAAACAGATTCATTTACCGAATATCACACTTATCTTGCTGTCACAGACAATCAGTACCAAACAAAACACTAGTGGCTTCAGGAAACCACAAAAAAAAAAAAATCTTTGGGTTTGATCTCATTGCCTTGACCGCTTCTCCAACATGAAATATGTGGTGTCGTTTTTTTGTCATTTGAGAAAATTTTAAGTGTCACAGGTGTCCCTCTGTATATCTCAAAATTTTTACATTTACTAAAATATAAAGCTTCATTTTAGAACCTTTTAAACACACTTCCAGCTAAAATTCTTAATCTAAAATTATTTCAACAGATATGTCGTCAGTGTACTCATTAGGCCCCTCGTGGTTTTCTAGATGCAGTAATAACTAGCCTGTTTTCCTAAATAAAAGCTAAGATGTTAAAAAAAAAAAAAAGTTAAAATGTAATTTAAAAACAAAACAGCTGGTATTCCTTACCATATGCAAACACAGGTCCCAGGGTTCTGGGCTCTTTTCTATAACTAGAAAATGAGGTTAAAATTTTAATTCTCAGCACTTACTGGCATAACAGAAAACTGGCATTTGTTTGTATGTATAAATGATAAATGACAGTGGGGTGGGGGAAGTATGCTGAGAAGAGACTTAGTGGTAAACTGGAAACGGGTCAGATTTAATAGACGCTACAAAAGCTCTGCTTCCAGTTATAAAGCACTCTCTCCTCCTACTCCACCTGCTGATACCTCTCATGGGAGCACACAGTAAGGATTTCACTAATGTGTTGCCAGTATGTTCTAATTTTAATTTTTAATCATGAGGAAGATGGTGGTGGCCCCAGGTAAGAAGTCCTGGGTCCCATGCAGAGAAAACAAACATGGGGGTTTGCAGATGAAAAGAAGATGGTTAAAGACCTCGATTACATTCCAGAACACAGACTAGGAAAGAAAATCAAGAAGAATCTTAAAACAATCCACAAAGAAGTGAATTGAGAAAGGCCAAAGGTGTAATCTGACCACAGCTGACAAAGATTTTAGGCAATTCCATTCCATTCTTACTCTTAGCTCCTTAATGTTTATTTGGATTTGGGAGGTCAGGAAAAGAT
Source organism: Sapajus apella (assembly GCF_009761245.1). Lineage (NCBI taxonomy): Eukaryota > Metazoa > Chordata > Mammalia > Primates > Cebidae > Sapajus > Sapajus apella. The sequence goes on from NW_022436985.1 coordinate 2,920,993, forward strand.
AATGGAATGTGTAATGTAGAGATATTTATTGGAAAAATGAAAGGTAATTGTGACCTAATAGAACTAAAATTTGTGACAGTTGGACTATACATAGTTTTTATCTAAACTTTTTCTCTCAAACACTGCAAAAACATACACTCAAGAATTCTGAATGTCCATCAAATGCCAAAAGTCAGTCCCTGACATAGTCCCTTAAATACATATGCATGTTCAACAATAAAACACCTCTCTCCTCCCCTTCCACTCCCACCCTAGATGTTTGCCCCAGTAGTAGCTGAATAAATATCCTCCCTAATAACATTTGAATAAGGAATCTGTTTTCCAACTTAAGACCATAAACTTTTTTGAGACCCAAATACTTGTCATAATCATTTGGTAGATCCCCAAAGGGCACAGCCCCAATTCTCTCAGTGTGTCTTGCACATGACAGGAAAATAATGTACTTTAAATGAAAGAAGAAAACGTTTCTTTAAAATAAACTTTGCTATGGATAATTTAAAGGGAAATGTAAAAATCTCTGGTTTGTATAAAATGTGATCTTACCAATTTCTAGAAGGATAAATAGAATTTTGTGGAGCAAACTAATTTTATGAAAGATCACTATTAACCTATTGGCAAGTGCCTTTAGCATTACACTTAACAAACATGAAGATTATAGGTAATTCATATCTGAGACTGTAATGTGTCAGATCCACCAAGACACTTCACTCTGCCCCTTCTTCCCTCAGGCATGTTTCTATAATTGAAAGTCATTAGACTACATTTCTTTCCTGGATTGTCAGTAACAACATTTTACCTGTTCCAAAGTAATGACAGAGAAAAACTCAGCTTGTATTAATCTTAAAGCCAAAAATAGAAATTAAAGTGATTTAACACTGGGGTACCAAGAAGAACGGAAGAAAAAGAGAGTGGAAGTAGAGTCAGATGGTGTGGTACACGTGACAACAGATGAAAAGCTCTAGAAGAAAGAAGCAGGCAGAAAAGGTCAGGGTGCCTTCTGCACGAGCTTCCTCTAGCCTCCTTGTCCACAGAGGGCTATGGAGGGAAGAAACAAGGCTGACAAGAAAAGATGGATACTGCGCAAGGGATGTAGACTCAGAGACAATAACTCCAAACCCACACAACAATCCTATGTACTGCAGTAGCTACACAGCTATGAAGTCAGATTACAGAATCTTACAGAGGAGATATAAATAGGATACTAGTTACTTCTGAGAGGGATAGAAGGAAATGAAATAGAACTGGACTGCAATAGGGCTATCGTCAACACTTTATTTCTTTTAAAAAGAAAAACTATGCAGCCATAAAAAAGGATGAGTTCATGTCCTTTGCAGGGACATGGATGAAGCTGGAAACCATCATTCTCAGCAAACTGACACAAGAACACAAAACCAAACACCGCATGTTCTCACTCATAAGTGGGTGTTGAACAACAAGAACACATGGACACAGGGAGGCGAACATGACATGCTGGGGCCTGTTGGGGGTGGGGATCTAGGGGAGGGATGGCAGGGGGTAGGGGATTGGGGAGAGCTAACATTAGGAGAAATACCTGATTTAGATGACAGGGGAATGGATGCAGCAAACCACCATGGCACATGTATACCTATGTAACAAACCTACACGATCTGCACATGTACCCCAGAACTTAAAAGTATAATTAAAAAAAAATAAAACAGAGAAAAACAAGGCATACTGTTCATATTAAATTATTATATGGGTATCTCATTTTTATACTTTTGTGTATGTTATAACATATCACAAATATAAGCATATATATTTCTAACTATAAGCTGAAAGAACGCAGCAGGATCCAGAACTAGAAAAATGGACATTTCAAGGATTACAGGATAGGTTATAGGCATAAAGACTGAAAGAACAAAAGTGATATAAATAAACTAGACAAAATTACAGAGAAAATGAGTTGCTACGAAGAAGAACTGAAAATATTCCACTAAAACAAGAGTGTTACATTCACCACAGAAGAAATGTTATCTCTCTTCTTCTTTCCCATCGAGAAGGGTTGGAAATATTTTCACAAAGGGGTCATTATTAAAGAGTAGGGTTCAGAGAATTATAAGAGTAGACAATTTTGCCCTTTTATGCTTCAATAATTAATACTCCTGCTAGATCCAACATGGCTTTTGTCCCTGTTAATGTGAGTACTAAAGAAATTCAGATTTAAGTAGAATTAGAAGGAAATGAAAATACAATTTGAAGAAAATAAAACAAATTAAGGGATAGCACATAAAGTCCTCTCCAAGAAAAAAAAAAAAAAAAGCTTGCTTTGTTTTCAAATCCTGCTTTAATGAGTATTAAAAAAAAAAAAAAAGAACAAAAAAGCCTGGTGTGGTGTCTCACACCTGTAATCTCAGCATTTGGGGAGGCAGGTGAATTGCTTGAGTCCAGGAGTTCAAGACCAGCCTGGGCAACATGGTGAAACCCCGTCCCTACTAAAAATACAAAAACGTTCTGGGTGTGGTGGCACATGCCTGTAATCCCAGCTACTTGTGAGGTAAAGCAGGAGGATCACTTGAGCCCAGGAGGCAGAGGTTGCAGTGAGCCAAGATCACACCACCGCACTCTAGCCTGGGCAACAGAGTGAGATCTCATCTCAAAAAATCAATAAACATTTAGGGACAGTGGGGCTGGAACAGGGTAAAATTAAAATGTCTACAATTTTCTGAGTAAGAAATTAATAGTAACTTGAGAGGGTGCCGGTAAAGGGGAAGTCAGTGAGGGAGAAGGGTTCAGGCCTTCTAGCCTGGGGTTATGATAAAGCATTAGGCCCTGCAGGGGTAAAAAAGAAAAAAAAGGGGAGAAATGTCCAGGTGGACTAAATTTTATGCACTACCTTCCATCACAATCTCCAATAGAAACATCTTCAAACCTGAGCTGTTCGTATTTAGGAAATGAGGAGCCAGCAACTATAACATGTGGAAAAGGCACAACGTATAGTTATCAGTTGACATGCAAAGGGGAAAACAACTCCTTCAAATTCCCAGGTAAGCAGTGAATAGTGCTGAATGCCCTGCGGTACCAGGGAGGAATGAGGTTAACACCTGCATTTATCTGGATCTCAAAATGCATGGCTGCTCTCAGCTAGGATTATAAGAAGAGGCCAGAAAACCAACTTCATATTTCTGACCAAGGTCACTTGAATGACAGTGATATGATCTGGAAAATGCCAGCGTGGTGGAGTATGAGTTCTACATTAATAATCAAAGGGCTTCAGAAGTGTATGGACACTCCAAGTGGCTCTTGTACCCCAGGGAAGACACAAACTAAGGGAGAGTTCTGAAGGCTACAGTGTTGAGGGTAGGGAAGGGGAGCAAAAGAAAAGACTTTGAGACAGAGAGAGAGAGACAAGAAAATTAAAAGACACACAAAACTAAGGTTTTCCTCTTCTCCTCTGAAGGTGCTAGGGAAGGACATACCAAGGACGGGATGATGGGAGCCACTCACCCTGCTGGGAGACATATTTTAACCACTGACTTGGTTTAAGAACTGTGGCACATGGTGACAATAAAAGTAGGATTTTAATCAATTTTATTATCTACAGACAGTATACTTACTCCTTTACTGCCTGTGCCTGGCGTGCTGCCCCCAGCGTGCCCTTAGTGCAGCACTGCTGCCGGGATGGCCTGTGTGCGCTGCAGGTGCTGGTGTGACTGTGGGAGGGAAGTCATGGGGCTGCCTGTGAGTGCAGAAAGGCTGAAAGTGGAGCCTTCAGCTGTGGTCCTGAGCGTGCTGGAGAGTGAAACATGAGCACCCCTGTGGACTCAGGGAACAGTGCATGCCTTAAGCTCTCGACCATCATGCATCAGATGAGGGCAGGCAAAAGATTTTTGTTTTGGTGGCAAGAAATAAGGGGAGTTTTAAAAAATATAGTATCTCTTTAGCCTTACAATATATACTAAATATTTTTCATGTTAATTAAGCTTCCTAATTATAAACCTAAACACAGAAATTCTGGCTAAACGTGTTATGTGAAAAAAACAAGGGCCCCAACTGCTTGACTGAGCACAGGGCGCCTTCCCCACTGTACCATAAACTGAAGTAAGTTTCATCAAAGTCCTAAGCACAGCCCGTTGTGACAATGCGAGGCGAGCACAGCGGCAGAGTTGCTAGCTCCCACAAGGTGGCTCTACCTCGTTGAGCCTTTGGGCACATGCAGGTGGTCCTCCTGCTGGATGTTGTTGATGCCTCAAACAGAGAGAGGAAAGGGGGAGAGAGACAGAGGGAGAAAGGAGAGAAAAAAAAGTAACAGATGGGAGAAAGACAAGAGAAGGAAACATTGTACACCTTTAAAAAGCTAAAAGGTTGCCTAAGAAGTAAGAACTGTACTTTAAAGAATGCATGATTATTAGAATGGTGATCATCAAAAAATCAGGAGACAACAGATGCTGGAGAGGATGTGGAGAAATAGGAACACTTTTACACTGCTGGTGGGAGTGTAAATTAGTTCAACTATTGTGGAAGACAGTGTGGTGATTCCTCAAGGACCTAGACATAGAAATTCCATTTGACCCAGCAATCTCATTACTCGGTGTATACCCAAAGGATCATAAATCGTTCTACTTTGAAGACACACATACACGTATGTTCACTGCAGCACTGTTTACAATAGCAAAGACCTGGAACCAACTCAAATGTCCATTGATGATAGACTGGACAAGGAAAATGTGGCACATATACACCATGGAATACTATGCAGCCAGAAAAAAACAATGAGTTCATGTCCTTTGTAGGGACATGGATGAACCTGGAAACCATCATTCTCAGAAAACTGACATAAGAACAGAAAATCAAACACTGCATATTCTCACTCGTAGGCGGGTGTTGAATAATGAGAACACATGGACACAAGGAGGGGAGCATCACACACTGGGGTCCGTTGGGGGGAATTAGGGGAGGAACAGTAGGGGGTAGCAAGTTGGGGACGGATAACATGAGGAGAAATGCCAGATACAGGTGATGGGGATGGAGGCAGTAAACCACATTGCCATGTATGTACCTATGCTACAATCCTGCACGTTCTTCACATGTACCCCAGAACCTAAAGTGCAATAAAATATATATATATATTTTTAAAAAAAAAGAATGCCTGAAAAAAGGAGGCATGAGAGACGTGAGGGAGGCCATGGGTTTGCCTGTGGCTTGTAAGTGATGTCTGCAATTAACTAAACACTACATACACCACACAGGATGTTAAATCATCTCTCAGTAAGATGATTTTGATTCCCCAAAAAACATGAAAGGTTCTCAGAAGTCTGTGGAAGAAGGGGCTGTGCACATCACTGTGTGTTTCCCGCGGCATCCTGGAGATAGCTGAGGAACTGACTTGCAGCACTGAACTCTACCTGGCAGATGTTTACCAATGAGGGGCATTTTCTGCAGCAGCTTTCATCAAGATTCAACGCTGCTATAATAAAATCCCAAGAAATCTCAGGGTATCTTAGAAACAGAACTTTAGAACTAAAATGTCTTCAACATAATGTGGCTGTGGCTGCAGAAACCTTGACTGGGAGTGTTCACTATACCACAAATGAGTGTAGTTTCATGACTTCAGTGAGTCATTTAGTCAAATCACTTTTTTAAAGCAGTACTAAAAGGAATCATATCAGCAAGACTCAAGAAATTCAGAACCCCCTGAGCTAAGCTGCCCTATCTCTTTTACACTTGGCTAATTTGACAATCATCAACTTGATCACTGACGTCCCACTGGACATCAGTGCGAAGGACTAGTCTTCATTGAAGGTTTTATATTTAATACCTGAGAGCCCTAAGCCAGGATTTATTTGTCCCATACGAAAACCTTTCATTCTGACACTGAAGTACGGGAGGGGTTGCTGAATTCTTCAGAGTGAAAAGTGAAAAGCTCTATAAGTTTCTTCAAGGCATTTCATGTGTCATTGCTTTCTCCTCCCAGCAGAGGCTCAGGGTAATGGTGATGTCTGCCAACACATCACCTGGATTAAATTTCTGCTGAGCAGGAAATGCATCAGCACTTACATCATTTTCAAGAGACTACATGAAGAAACCAATACAAGATTTTAAAATTTATATGAGCAGGAAATCTCTAAGGCACAGTCTGCTCCCACTCTGTGGCTCTCAACTTCCCTGGGAGCCTTTCAGAAATGACTGGAAAGCCTTAGAGAACACATAGCACTACACAGAGACCAGGGTAAGTTCTCACAGGAAGTTCTCCTATCAAGTCTGAGAATTCTGCACAGGGTTAGATGTGACTTCACTTGTAATTCAAGTCTAAATATCCATGCATTTGTGCACAAATACCATATAAAACAGCAAAAAAAGAGTAGAAACTAAAGAAACACATACAGGAAGTTTTAAAAATTAGACTCAAAAACTGAGAAGAGCAAACTTTGAAACATAGAAAATAAAACTAGAAAAAGCACCTCTGAAATGATCAAATGCAACCTGCATGTAATGGAAGATGACACTGAAGCCCAGAAAGGTAAATGGCCCCACACAGCTAGGCTGTGGCCATATGAGTCCACACAGCTAACATCAGAGCCACGATCTCCATCTGTTCATCTCTTTCATCTCTTGATGAACTAGTCAGTATATGCCAAATAAATCTCTCAATGATTCCTTAAAATAGTCCCCTCCACTTCCTAGAATCACAATTTGCATGAAATTTGAGAGGTCATTCAGTTCATTCTCCTTCCATTAAGCAGAACTAAATTTCTATAATATAATAGATACTCATTTTCCTTTTTTGTTTTAAGGTCTATAAAGGAGATGAGTCTCAATTACTTTGCTATTGCCTACATTTATTGATTCACAACAATGTCAGAATGCCTATAATGGGTAACTCACTATCACGTTAAATGGGAAATATATGAATTAAGTTGGCATGGATTCTGCTCTCAAGATGCGCTCCTGAGAGATGAGGCATGTCCCAAAATAATTATAAAACCAACCAGACAAGGACCAGGAAATTACAACAGTGTAGGACAGAAGATACTGTCATTATTCTCAGATGGAAGATGAATCAAGTGACTTAGAGGTGATTCTGAGATTGGATAAAGATACATGGAAAAACAGGGACTTTCCCAGCTAGGGACTGTGCAATCAAAAACAAGGCAACAGCAAGCATGGGGTATATAAGGAGAAATGCAAGTAGCTCAGTTTTGCAAAAGAAAGCATACAAATTGGAGAGTTTGTAGAATATATGATTAGAAAGGTGGATTTCTTCCAGAATGTGTAGGATCTCTGGTGCTGGGGAAAAAGTGCTTTTTTCTTCATCCTGTGTTCCATATGGAATCATTTATCTATTAAAAGTTAAGTAATGAGTACCAGGGAAAGGCACTAGAAATGCAACCTGAAAAGTGCATGTTATTTACTTTCAAGGGGCTTACTTTCCATTGAGAGTGACAGTAAGTAGTCAATGATCACTATACAACAGGCAAGAAATTTCATGATAACAGGCACAGAGTTACCTTAGAAGATACAAGAATAGAGAATAAAAACAGCAGGTGGCCCAGGCATGGTGGCTCATGCATATAATCCCAGCATTTCCGGAGGCTGATGGAGAAGGAACACTTAAGTCCAGGAGTTTGAGACCAGCCTGGGCAACACAGTAAGAGTCCATCTATATATTAAAAAAAAAAAATTAGCCAGACACGGTGGCATTTGCCTGAAGTCCCTACTCAGGAGGCTAAGGTGGGAGGACTGCTTGAGTCTGGAAGGTCAAGGCTTCCAGGTGAGCTGTGATGGTACCACTGCACTCCAGTCTGGGTGACAGAGCAAGACTTTGTCTAAAATAAAAATAAAAAAGGAGGTGTCTCAAAGGAAGAAACTGTGAAAATAAGTAGTATTATCTTGATAGAGAAGGGACGGGGATGTGGGTGTTCAGGTAATGATAAAAAGCATGTTATAAACACTTGATGGTATGAGAAGTGTAAAGTCTTCAGAATGAATCTTGCCAAAGGTAAGGAGTGTGGTGGAAATAGGGCTAAACAAGACCCCAGGATCAGAAAAGAAAGCGCCAACTGCACAAAGGACTCTTAGCTACATTTTACTACAAAGCCACAGGAAACTCAAATTATTTTGATGCCCAAAATTAGGCTTCAAGAAAATAAATCTTGTGGCAGCATGTACAACAGACTGGGAATAGGAGAGACCACAAGAAAGTAACTCAAAACGCTTCACCCCAGAATCTAGAAAAATGGTATAGAAGGCCCACACTGGCCCTGTACAAATGGGAATATTGTGAAGAGAAAATTCACTCCCTTGAGCAAACCAAAAGTTAGGGACCAAAAGATGATGTCAGATACCTAATGTTAAAATTGGGGACTAGGAAGGAAGTACACATACAGCCAGAAATCTAGCCATGGGAAAATACATAAGAGGTAAAACAGAGCAGACCAGTGGCAAGAGAGAAAAGGAAAGGTGGACTACAGAGGCACACCAAGAAAACTAGAGGAAGAAAGGTTTGGACACTGTGGACAGGGTGATAGCAACAGAGAAGGCCTCTGGTGACCAAGTCCAGTGGTGTCTCTGAATAAAGCAGGGTCCACAGAGAATGGAACAGAAACCAAATTACAAGACTATTACAAATTGCTGGGTTTTGAAAGCAGATGATCCTTTGGAACTCATGGGAGAAATCTAACACGGGAGAGAAGGAGAGAGAGGCTGGTAATTTGAGAAGCCTTGTGGGAATTATTTTTTATAGGAAGACTTGAAAAGGGTTGTAGGTCAGAGAAAAAATCAGAAGGAAGAAAGGATTTAACAGTCTTTATTGGCAGGAGGTTCATATTTCTAACTTAAAACCATAGTCCAAATCATTTTCTCTTGCTTTGCTTTTAAAGATTAAGAACTTCAATTTCCCATCATTTAAATGGTGAAGACCTTTATATATTTGGGGTATGTTATTAAATCACACCTCAGCTCTCTCTTACTTCTGGCCAAAAATACCAATCCATTAGTCTTTTCTTGTGAGTTTTACTTTCCAAATTTTAATCATCTCCATGGCTTTTTCTTTGTGCTCTTCTCCATGTATAACAGAGTCTTCCTTAGAAAAATCCACAAGATGATCCAAAAATTTCATAATGGCTAAGCCTAAACTGAGTTCTTTAAAAGGTAGTTATCCGATGATTTCTCTAGGCCAGGGTTTGCAAGCTCATTTTGTTTGTTTTGTTTTACAAATAGATAAACCATTTCTTCTAATTAAATCATCTATGGGATGGAAGGAGCAGCTCTAATTAAAGTGAGAGTGAGCAAAATAGAGTCCCAACTATCATCTCCCCTCCCTGCTGTGCAGAAGCTACCGATGTAACCCAAGCAGCCCTGGGAGTCTGAAAACCACTGTTTTACAACATGCTCTGGTTTATGTGCACAGATGTTAAATTCACTGTTTCAGGTACAGGATAATAGTACTGAACAACAGCTGTGTTTTATTAGTTTCTAACATTTCGCATAAAACACCTATGCAAGTTATCTTTCCTATACCATATAAAAATTATCTTTATCCAAATAAAATCTGTGAATTTTCCCTAAAACTTTTTACTACTCACAAATGTTATGCAGAATTATGACTGCATATTCCCAGATATTAGCTACCTCTTTTCTATATAAGGCTGTAAACCTAAAGTGAACAGTCTCTAAGCAACATCTCTGAGGAGCACAGACACAACAAAACTGACCCAAATATGCTGTGTTGCTAATAAAATGTTTGGTGGTCGCCCCTCTCAAATGTCAAAATTAATGCTATTCCTCTACTGCGCTACAAACTAATCTATAAAAAGTAACAGAAAAGAGTCATAAAACATGTATCTGTTCACTTTGATACTAACCTAATAAATTTAACAGCCAGGCCCAGGTCAGCTATACAGCAAGTTCCATTTTTCTTCACCAGAATGTTCTTACTTTTCAGATCTCGATGGGCAATTGCTGGTTTGCCTTGAGTACTAAAGATTTCTGTGTGTAAGTGACATAAGCCACTGACAGAAGAGTAGGCTAACTTCAGCATTGATTTAGTGTCTAGGGTGGTGGACTTCAGGTAATCATAAAGGGAACCATTTTCATGATAGTCTGTGATTAGGTATAACTGGGTCCAGGACCCTGTCCCTTTGATATCTGCAGCAATGAAACCTAAAAGGAAAAAAGATGAAAAGGTTTAGTGTTTTCTGAATAGCATCAGGAATGATTCACATTCTCAAACATCATTCTTCGTCATAGGCATTTTTTGTTTAGCATTTCATTCAATTTCCTGATTACCTCGATGATATTACATTACTAATACCACTAAGAAACAATCAAAATTGTACAAGTAAGGCCGGCCACAGTGGCTCACGCCTGTAATCCCAGCACTCTGGGAGGCCAAGGCGGGCAGATCACTTGAAGTCAGGAATTCAAGGAAGCCTGGCCAACATGGTGAAACCCCATCTCTACTAAAAATATAAAAATTAGCCAGGCATGGTGGTGTGTGCCTGTGATCCCAGCTATTCAAGAGGCTAAGGCAGGAGAATTGCTTGAACCTGGGATGTGGAGGTTACAGTGAGCAGAGATCACACCACTGCACTCCAGCCTGGGTGACAGGATGAGACTTTGTCCCCCCCCCCAAAAAAAAAATGTAGGAGTAAAGAAAGCTTAAGAGTTTACATCTGAAAATCTGGTCCCTTTTTGGTACCCATAAGAGTTGATATTTAAACTCCTTTATGGTATTATAGTTATGCATAAGACATTGTTTACAAAACAGGGTCTTGATTTAAGGAATATACCCCAAGGATTAGCTTACTCTTTCTACTTGAATGATCCAGACAGATCATTTCTAACTTGAGAAAACAAAATCAATTCTCGATAGAAATTAATGATATAAATAAACCCAGCAGATAAGATTCCTATATTTCTTAATATTTAAACAAAAATATGTTCCTTCAAATGTCTAAGAAATCCTAAAAAATTCTGGTATTCCACTTGCATTTCCTGTTTCTGAAGAAAAAATATTTGAGAGAGTATTCCATTTCCAGCCTACCATTTATTCACAGAAGGACCTTAGTCATTCCTCCTGTGAGGTCTCCCATTAGAAACTTATGATGTTCTTGGGCCCATGCCAAGAAGAAAACTTCAGTACATTTCACAATTAGTCTAGACAGATGAGTTAATATGCAGATGTTAACAGAAAGACAGAGGAAAGCTAGGAAACCCTGAACATAGCTATGCAGACTTTTACTCACCCAAAATGTTTTCATGCCTCATCAACACTGTCTGATATATTTCTGTCTCTCTGAACCAGCTGGCTTCCTCTGTGGTGAAGAACACTTTCACAGCTACCTTTTCGCCACGCCACTTTCCCATCCAAACTTCCCCATAGCGACCTTTTCCAATCTGTTTCACCATCTGAATCTGCTTAGCTATAGTCCTTTGGACCTGTGAAATCCCAAAACACACTGTTAGTGTATTCACAGCACTACAGATTTGTTTAATCTTTTTTTCTCCAGAGAAGAAATGATTACTGCATGTAAAATATATTTAGCCAGTATTTTTCTCTATATACACAACTTATTTGTATGTATTTACTTATTAATTTATGTTACACACTTTCAAACATATTTGAGATTGAGTGTGGATTCTGAATGTTCAAAATACTGCTTCCAAATTACAAAATATTTTATTCTACCTATCATCATTCTCACAGATAAAAAACCTAACTGGGTTTACAGTAATTGGCAGAACAGAATACTCGTTCTTCCCACTATGATGGAATACTACATATTCTGAAGAGACTCTTGCCACCATATACCTAATCATGTATAAAATACAACAAAAGAAAACTGTAATGCGTTGTTAGGCACATACAGAAATAAAGGAAATCTGTAAGCAGGGAGGAAGAAGAAAGGGAGAGAGGAAGGGAGGGAAGGAGTTGAGGCCAGAGCAGGGAACATAAGCCAGGTTGCTGCCTAGGAAAGAATAACAGAACTAGAATCCAGAGTTGAAACTCTTGACTCCTTTAAAACCAGAGGAGTCAAACCTAGGCCTTCAGCATTAAACAGGGACCACTGAATGGTACTAAATTTGCTAATGGATTGGTAGCATGCCAAGGCTCCTCCAAACAAATGCTCTCTTGAGGAAACCATTTGCAGAATACTTTTAATTCTGTGACTATGACGTGATAATAGTACTTTGAAGGAACTCTTGCCACCATACAACTTGATCAGGGATATAATATAAGAAATAAACTGTAGGCCAGGCACTGTGGCTCATGCCTGTAATCCTAGCACTTTGGGAGGCTGAGATGGGTGGATCACCTGAGGTCAGGAGTTTGAGACCAGCTTGCCTAACATGGCAAAACCCTGTCTCAACTAAAAATACAAAAAATTAGCTGGGCATAGTGGCAGGTGCCTGTAATCCCAGCTACTTGGGAAGCTGAGGCAGGAGAATCGCTTGAACCTGGGAGGCAAAGGTTGCAGTGAGCTGAGATGGTGCCACTGAACTCCAGCCTGGGCGACAAGAACGAAACTCTGTCTCAAAAATAAACAAACTGTAATGCACACCTGGGCTCACAAGAAAAATGAAATCTCCAAGGATGGGGAGGAAAGAAGAGAACAAAGAAAATGGAGGAAGAGAAGAAAGGGAGAGAATGAGAGAAGATTCTGGAGAACAAATGCTGTAGAACAAAAAGAAACAGCCATTATAAATGAGAGTCAACAGACAAAACCCAAATGGATTTAACCCCTTCAGATTACATATTGGAATTCTGAGATATAAAATGCCAAGTAGCTCTAAATGAAATGAAGAGGGAATCAAAATTTAAAAAGATTACTGTAAATTACATTTTTGAAATGCAAGTTGTCACAATCAAAAATGCAAAACAGACAAAACAGCAGATTAGAGAGAAAAGTTAATGAGAGAAAGTTAATAAGTTGGAGACAATATTATTTACCAAGCTCTAAGAGAGCTCCAAACAATATTATAAAGAGTGGAGTAGAGACAAAGAGAATGAAAATATGAGTTAAGTGGCATTAAATTTAAATGTCTCTTTATATATGATCTTCATCCCATCTGCACTTACAGCAAAATATTTGAAGAACTCTGATATCAATGGTTCCAAGACAAAAAGGGCTAAGGATCTGTTACAATGTATATAAGTTAGAGGACATAAAGAACCTACCATATAACCCTTGTAAGACCTGATCAGAAAACCGGAATGTATTCTTTGTAGAGATATACTTCACATCAATTAAAAACTTAAAATTTTTCTTTTTGTACTTTTAAGAGCCATGCAATTACACTGGGCCACCCCAGATAATCAGAACGATCTCCTCTCATGGTCAGCAACGTTTTTTCACCCTTGTCATAGAATGTAAAATTCTAGATATTAGAGTCGGACGCAGTGGCTCATGCTTGTAATCCCAGCACTTCGGGGAGCTGTGGAAGGAGGATCCCTTGAATCCAGGAGGTTGAAGACCAGCCTGGGCAACACAACAAAAACTTATCTCTACAAATAACATGAAAATTAGCCAGGTGTGATAGCACACACCTGTAGTGACAACCAAATTGGGAGGCTGAGGTAGGAGGACTGCTTGAGCCTGGGAGGTCAAGGCTATAGTGAGCCAAGATCGCACCGTGACACTCCAGCCTGAGTGACAGAGTGAGACCTTGTCTAAAAAAAAAAAAAAAAAAAATCCTAGGATTAGGGGGTGAACATTTTAGGGGGACATACTATTTATGATGAACATTACAAATTTCATAATTTATGAAAAAGAACTGCTGATGTACCACGAAGCCATTGAAGCTTGATGGAAATTAGCAAGCAAGTGCATGTGTGGTCTAGCCGTCCTCCTTGTAGGAGCCCAGTGCACCATGAGACATCATGTTGAGTCCACTATACTTCCTTCCCCAAAAAGGAAACAGGAGCAACAAGGGCACCAAGCAGTTGAGAGCCAAATTCATACACAGGGAAATTACTCGATTTAGAGGAAACTTCCCACATTTATGAAAGAAAAATATTTAATTTATAGATCTTAGAAAGCATTGTTCATGTAAGTCTATGGAGCATTTCCTAACATAAGCAGTTTTGCATCTGCTCTTTTTTCCTAATGGCAATACATTTTATAATTTAACTAAAGTACTGACAAAATTGGCAATACTTGATACAGTAGGAACACCTTATTTCAAAGATAGAAAGTAAATTATTAAAACATGTAGGGACCTAAAAACATCACTTCAAAAAAACTTAACTGATTTTAGTTTTTATTTGATTTAGCAAATGTTTCTGGTCCTCCTATACCTAAACTTTATATTACATTCTTAGATACCAACTTTTTAGTTTGACAGTAAACATAAAATGCCTGTAAGATACAATGACTATAACTGTACTTTCAAAAAAGATCACTATTTCATGTACACTGAGAACAACTGAATGTAGAAGGAGTTACAAAGAATTATCACTATTCCTGGACTGTCGTCTTACCTAGGGATTAGATGTTTAGTAGTCTCTAATGTTTAAGCCAATATACAGACATTAGAAAACATACATATATAAATAATGTTGTATACTCTCTATGGCCTTGAATTAGCCTACATAGGCACACACATATGCCCCTTTACACACAAATATATGGCTTGTAGAGTTGTTATGAGAATTAAATGAGAATTTGATTTAGTTTTAAAGGCCAACGTCTGGCCAGGATTGGAAACCAGACAATTCGAGAATGTATGCTCTTAACCATTACATGATGTGAGCCAAATACTACTTTTTGGTATCTAGATTATAGAAACTAGTATTTTTATAGCTATTAAAAGTAGGCGCTGAAAGCTTCTTTAAAACAAATTATTGAACAAGCCCTTTAATGAATCAGCCACTCTATTGGGAATAGAAAGTAAACAAAATGTAACCTCTACCCCCAAAGAGGACAGACTCCACCAAGAGACACAGAAACATTACCCCCAATATTATATTATTATATATTGTAACATTATTTTAAATGGCCATTATCAGTGATAAAAAGAAAATGTTATAACAAAAAATAAACAGACTGGTTTAGTCTGGGGTAACAGAGAAGCTATCATAGAGGTAAAACATGAAGTAGGTCTTGAGCCATAAGTTGGAGGGCTGTCCAGTAAAGCTATTACATTTGCATAGACATGCATATATGTTGTATTTGAGAAACATTCACTCAAAGGTGATGCTAAAGCCCAGGCAGCATACTGGAGAGAGGTGGGAGGGGACATTAGGAAGGCAGGTTGAGTTTAATGTGCCGTGCATACCAAGCTGAGAAAGAAGACCTGCAAGTAGTAGTGGGTATTAGGATATTTTACCCAGGAAGTAACACTGCAAGTTCTCTCTCCAAAACCATTACGCAGTAATGGGAAAGATAAGTTTGAAGGCAAGAAACGGTGGAAGAACTCAGTTTCAATTCTAAGAGCGTATAATTCATTAATACCAAAACGGATTTTAGTATTTGTACTTGTCTTTTAGAAAAAAAATAAGTGTAATACTATTGATTTTCAAATTGTATTTTCTCATATATTCTCTTCAACATTGGCAGAGCTGACCATCAGAAAACGAAACTTGTCCTGAATGGAAAAGCCAGGACTTTACCCTGAAACATAAACCTCACAGCTGAAAAGCAGCCTTCTTCCTTTGTAGAAATACTGAGAACCCAGTTCGTTGTAATATTTTAGCCTTCAAAAGCCAGGCCAAAGTGCGGTAATGCTATCCTTGTGGATAACAGAGGGAAGATGGTCCCATGTTTAATGTTTTCTAATCTGCTCTTTATCAGAATGTCAGAGGGTCTGGATTGTAACCATACACCTACATTAAAAAACAATCACCTTACTCTCAATATGTCAAAATGTTATCAGGAAGCCCTGCAGCTGAGATCTGATGTCCAACAGGCTGCATAGAGCTTTCTCCTTGTCCAGGGCCCTATCTATTTCAGTAAGTGAAACCCCGTATTTATTGACAGTTCTTTCAGAAACATTTCCTTTAAATTCAAGATATGTTCTTCTCATACCAGCAGAGGGAGGCCTGATCCACTTCCTGAGCTCTGAGACTGCTCAATTAAGTCTCTCAGGGATTCTCCAGGAGGAATGTAAGTTTCATCCTGTTCTAAACCAATGCTGTACCGAGGTCTGGTTTCTTGTCTTTTATACCTAAAGATGGATAGATGAAGATAATTTTAGATAATGAAATGCAATGATGGAGTAAAATATTACAACTAAAACAGTAATCACAGCAGTTTTATTTTAGCACCTAAATGTAATACATTAAATGCTTCATATTTTTTACTCTTATAGTTTCCCAGGTAAAACTCATTATTGTTTTGCTAACCTATTTTTAAAAATAAGCTAAATAAACTATATGTTTTTACTCAGTCTCAACCATCTACAACTTTTCTTCTTTTATTTATTTCAAATTTCATGGATCCAAGCAGACTACATTCTATTAGTGTTTCTAAATAGCTCCACTATCATTCCTTAAAATCTTTTCTAAGGTCCCTAATTAATTAAAGATGTAAATTTTTGGTTTATAAAAAACATTATAGCTAACTATCTCATATAAGGTCACATATGAAGAAATAATAGAAATAAATTTAATCTTTAAAATCTTAGTCAACAATTTTCAATTAGAAATGAATTTATTTGAATCAATCTGACCATTTGCAGAGTATCTCAAATGAGTAATAAATTAATAAAAAGGCAAATTACATAAATATAAAGGTCCTTAATATTTCACAATCTAGAAAATAAGTTCATAGGCCATTAAAAGTAATTGGGAACTATCAAATTTAACTTTAACAAATGAACTTATTTTAATGATTAATCTATAAATGATGTTTAAAATCTTTTAATACTAAGAAATTTTACAGCTCAGAAAATAAGAAATTTGAGCAACTCTTAAATTCAACATGGCTATTTCTCTGCTTAGACTCAAACCTAAATAATAACCAGTCTCTGAATTCTCTAACTACCTTAGTTTTCCTAGGGATGAAATACTTACCTAGGTAGTTTTGAACTCTGAAGCAGAAATAAGATAGGTATCTATTTGTAACTTCATTAGGACAAACATTTATCAGCAATAACAAATATTTTCAGGTAAATATAAGATCTAATTAGGATTTTTAAAAAGCTGTGGTGACAAACACAGGCAAAAGCAGTAGGGTATTAGTATAAGGAAGATAATATAAATTAAAAATTTTGCATCTACATGTTAGAAACTTACCGGAAGTAACAGAATAAAATGATAAGGACCAAGAGCAAACTACAGACAGTCACAGATATAAGTAAAGCCTTGTGGTGTATAGGTCCATCAACAAAATCTGAAATTAAAAAGAAAAAGAACCATAATCTAGAGAATTTTTTACTTGAAAATAAGAAAGCGAATCCTTCCTAAAGGTACTTACTAAACATCTCACACAAGATGTGAAAGATCCTTTTCATATACCCATTAATAAAAAAAAAACCCATATATACTAAAAATTAAATAAGTTTGACTAGTGTGAATCATTCTTCATCTAGGCACTTAATCAATAGCACACATTTCTTCATTTTGGAAGAAACAGGCTCAACACAGGATAAAACTACAGAAAGAACATGAACAAAGGTAAGTGGATCTGTGCACCCACAATATAAACAGGTAGCTCATCTTTATTACAGACCCAGCTCATCAGTTCACAGGCTCTTCTCATGTGGTTTCTGAAGTACTCAATACCATGAACTTGAATTTAAAAGTATCTGTAATTCATGGGACAAAGAACATAACTCATTGTACATAAAAGTCATCTTATAATGGATAAAAAGAAGTAGACCCCTCAAATGTTTCCAAATAGAGAATATATAGCTGTGCATTGTTTTAAACAAAGATGTCCTTCAAAATCCATACTTTTCCTTAAATTGAATATTTTAAAAGAATGTAATACGTTCCATCCAAAGAATGCATGATACTTTTATAAAACAAATTATTAAAACACTATTCATTTGGTTTTGACTCTAGTTCCTGACAAATAAGACTCCTCAAAGTTTATAGGAATGACTTGGCTTTATACAATGCATATTCACTGACTTTAACCCCGAAGATTTTCATTCAAAATACTTTATTTTTAATAATCATCCCAGGTAAATTTTACACAGGTGATCTCCGGGACATATTTTCAGGAAACTGACTTAAAACCAGGTGTACTTAAATAGTAATAGCATTAGCCTCATTCTTATTAAAGGCACTATATACCTTTGAGACAGTGATGATGACTGTTGTTTAATTTTAAAAGGTGGTATTGTAATTTATGACTTTAGATGCTATGGACAAGAGGTTTTCCAACTGTACTATATACCTTTAACTATATGGACATCTAAATATTTTGGCTAGGAACCTTATTCCACCCAATGAAACTTTGTTTTATTCAGAATTACTACATATTCCATGAAGAAAAACTGAAAAGGATCAACTAACCAAAATAAAATAAACGAAATCACTACTTCTCACCACTCAGAAAAAATTACTGCTAACGGTATCATTTCAATGAAAATGTTCATGAGCAAAATATAATACATACTGATTTATAACTAGGTTTTCATTTATAATACTGTGAACATTTTCCAGAAAAACAAATATTTTTTCTGCAATGTGATTTTTATATTTTTCTATTGACACATAAAGTATTTTAATACATATATAATGAATAGTGATGAGAGAGCATATTTATCATCTCAAACACTTATCATTTCCTTCTGTCAGGAACATTTAATGTCCTCCTACCTATTTTGAAATTACTACTGCAACAACACTTTTATATATATACATATATATATATATATTTTTTTTTTGATACAGAGTCTTGCTCTGTGGTCCAGGTTGGAGTGCAGCGGCACAATCTCAGCTCATTGCAACCTCTACCTTCTGGGTTCAAGCGATTCTGTGCCTCAGCCTCCCGAGTAGCCGAGATTACAGGTGTGAGCAACCATACTCCACTTATTTTTGTATCATTAGTAGAGACGGGGTTTTGCCATGTTGGCCAGGCTGGTCTTGAACTTCTGGCCTCAAGTGACCCTCGGCCTCCCAAAGTGCTGGGATTATAGTTGTAAGCCACTGTGCCCTGCTACAACATAACATGACTTTTAAAATTGTATTATACATAAAATAATCCTAATTAGAAAGTGAATCTCCTACTGTCAAACACTTAGGAGATTCTAAAGATTTTGCCATAAGGCTTCTTTGTTATATAAAATTCTGTAATAAACACTCTTACACATGCATCTCTGCACATGCCAATGATTATTTCCTCAATAAGATTCCTGGAAGTAGATCTAGTAAAGGACATATATTTTAAGTCTTTTCATACATATTGTCAAGTATTCTTTTTAGAAGGTTACATTAATTTCTATTTTACCATCAATGTGAACATCAATTTTAATTATTTTGAAATAATTTCAGCCTTACAGAAAAACCATTCTAAGAAAAAAGAATTCCAATGTGCCCTTCACCTAGATTTCTCATTGTTAACATTTTACCATTGTTTAAATAATTCTCTTGCTTTCTCAGTGCCTCTCTCTCTCTCAATATTTATATATAGTATGCATATATACATTTGAATTCAAATTTTTGTTTACTTATTTGTATGTCTGTATTATTTCTGGATCATTTATAGTTACAGGCGTAATGCCACTATCCACTTATAAATACCTCAGAGTGTACTTCCTAAGAACAAACACACTATCTTACTGAATAGTAATGTAGTCAAAGGATTAATGCTTGAGGAGATGCACACTCCATTCCCCATGATATGCTTATTTCACATTGCATGCCTGGATCAAAATATCCAGGAGATTAGCATAAACACATAAACTGAAAATAAATCTTCCAATCCATGAGCATAGGATGTTTTCCATTTGGGTTGTGTCTGATTTCTTTCAGCAGCGTTTTGTAGTTCTCCTTGGAAAGGTCTTTCACCTTCCTGGTTAGCTGTATTCCTATGTATTTCATTTTCTTTGTGACTATTGTAAATGGGAGTGTGTTCTTGATGTGACTCTCAGCCTGGACGTTATTGGTGTATAGAAATGTTACTGACTAGCCAAGCACGGTGGCTCACACCTATAATCCCAGCAGGCCTCTTTGAGAGGCCGAGGTGTGAATCACCTGAGGTCAGGAGTTTGAGACCAGCCTGGCCAATGTGGCAAAATCCCATCTCTACAAAAATTAGCCAAGTATGATGGCACATGCCTGTTATCCCAGCTACTCAGGAGGCTGAGGCGGGAGAATCGCTTCAATGCAGGAGGTGGAGGTTATAGTAAGCAGGAATCACATCACTGCACTCCAGCCTGGGTGATTCAGCGAGACTCCATCTCAAAAAAAAAAAAAAAAAAAACCGAAAAGAAAAGAAAAAGAAACATTACTGACTGATTTTTGTATATTCATTTTATATCCTTAAACCTTGCTGAACTTGTTTATCAGTTCTAGTAGCCTTTTGGTCGAGTCTTTAGGTTTTTCTAAGTATAGAATCATATCATGAGTGAAAACAGTTTTCCTTCTTTTCCTAAGGATGCCTTTTCTTTCTTTCTTGAGTCTGATTGCTCTGACTAGGACTTCCAGTGCTATGTTGAATAAGAGTGTTGCTGTGCATATATCCAAAGGAATATAGATCATTATGTCAAAAAGAGACATGCATTTGTATGTTCACTGCTACACTATTCACAATAACAAAGACATAGAATCAACCTAGCTGCTCATCAATGGTGTGCAGGATAAAGAAAATGTGGTACACATACACCATGAAATACTATGTGCCATAAAAAAGAATGAAATGACATCCTTTGCAGCAACGTGGATGGAGCTGGAGGCCATAGTCCTAAGTGAATTAATGCAGGAACAGAAAACTAAATGCTGCATGTTGTCACTTATAGGTGGTAGCTAAACACTGAGCACACATGGACATAAGCATGGAAATAACAGACACTGTGGACTAAGGGGGTAGGGAGAGATGGGCTGAAAAACTACCTATTGGGTACTATACTCACTACCTGGGTCCAGTATACCCATGTAGCAGTCTTCACCTGTACCCCATATATATAAAAATAAAAGCTGAAATTTAAAAAGAAAAAAGAAATCTGTGAAATATTTCAGATAAACTTGGGATTATTTATTAAAAACTAAAATCCACTGCAAATTTCTTGACCAAAACTCATAATGATCAATGTTGATTTACTTATCAGTCTAAAATACATGCGTTTAACAACTATTTATGATTCATAATAGTTGCAAATATTAATTAAAGTTGTCTGCATCTGAAAGCTCTAAATGGGAGGCCACTAAAACCAGCAGTTTTCATATTAATAAATTAAGAAATGTTCCCAATAATCTAGGAAAAAGGAGTTCAGGAACTTGACATATTACAGCACAAGTGTAAAAAAGCCATTCAGGCGTCAGAACAAACAGGAATTACATATAATTTGAGCATTCATTGTCTAAAACATGCTGCTTAGTAAATCTTGAAAATAATCTGTAAGCTCTTAATGTTATGCAGGCTAAAATTTAACACAATAAATTGCCTTAATAAATTTCTTCCTCCATTCCCCTCTCTTTTAGGTTATATAAAGAGTTAAAAATAAATCCAAGATGTCACAATACCTCAGCGAGTGAAAGCACAACTCACAATATTTTTATACAGATAGAGGCATCCAAACACTGTAGCACACAAATATGTTAAGACTGCCGCTGGAAACTTAGCTTACATGCATTTCCAATTTAAAGATAACAAAAGCCTGATTTTGCAAAAATTTTAGATTTTAGGAGAATGTTAGATACTCAACCAAATCTAGAACTATCCACATAATCATAATGTATTATCAGTATATGAACACAGAACACTTTTCCATTCCCATGATACAATTTTACTAAAACTCCAAGCTTCACTGCCTTTTACTTTCCATGTAAATGCAAGATACGGGATACACCCTGAGCTGCTAGAACACTGTTTATTACTTATCTTACTATATTTCTGATTTATGAGAACAACGAGACCAGAAGGATCAAGGGATTCTTTCCTTACTATCAAGCACTTTATTTAAGGCTAGCATTACCTTCCCATTTTCCTTTCATTTGCCCCATAACCCTATCCGCAGCAGCCTTCTTGTCTTCTCACATGAATAGGTGGTCCTTATCAATAAACCTTTTGTTTCTGCTGGTCACACTGGTCATGTTTTAATCTTCCATTACATGTGCTCAGAGCACTAACAATATAAACATTCAAGCCACAGCCAGAGTCTCAGAAAGTGAACAGCTCCAGATAAGAGCCGGAAAAGAGCAGAGCCCACAGCTGTCAGCTCTCTTCAGGACAGCAGATTTCTACCTGTGCTGTCACTCCAGCTGCTCTGGGAAGTAGAACTGAGAACTCCCAGGGGAAGTCTTGTTCACTCTGAGAGTCAAGTTCAGAATCACCAGTGGTTACATACCAAAACTGCATTACGTCACTACTGTCTCCTCTCTGATAACTAGTTTCATAAGTGCTTAAAATGCCAGGACTGTTTTTATGAGACTAGAAGATGGTTCACAAATGCAGTAAGAAAAGAAAAAAAAAAAAAAAAAAAGCAGCATACAGCCATGTAAAAACATCAGTGCTCTTGGCCTATAATCTGCAGTGACATTTACTTGACCCCAAAACAACTGGGTCAAAAAGATAAGAATCTGCAGAAACTTTGCAACTAAGAACTGCCTGAGTAGAGTCTGCAGAAATCTTGCTGAGGCACTGGCAAAGCAATGGAATCTGGAAAGATTCCTGAGGTACCCATCTAAGATCCTCAGGGCTCAAAGCAGTGCATTCTAATGCTACTGAACTCCACCAAAGCTAGCCACTTTACACAATGCTCAACAGAGTCCACTAGCCACTCCTGCATCCTCATGTCCACACTGCCCTGGACCAAGAACTCGTCTCTCATAGTTCCTACCCTCCTTTTCTAAGCCTTTTCACTCTGTCCTTTGGAGTTTTATTCTACTATTTTTCTAAATCCCTACATCCTCCTCAGACAATACTCCCTCACCTTCATATTCCCAACGAAATCTGGCCCCATCTCTCTTTTCTTATTTATTTAAAATATTTTTTTAGAGAGTGTCCAATTATGTCGCCCAGGTTGGACTGCAGTGGCATGACTGTAGCTCAATGCAACCTCGAACTTCTAGGCTCAAGTGATCTTCCCACATTAGCCTCCCTAGTAGCTATTGCTACAGATGTGTATCAACACACCCAGATCATTAAAACAATTTTTCATTTTTTTGGAGAGATGGAGTCTTGCTATGTTGCCCAGGCTGGTCCTCCCACCTCAGTCTTCCAAACTGCTGAGATTACAGGTGTGAACCACTGTGCTTAGTCCCCATCTCTCTTAATTATGAGATTATCTCTAACCAGTCACGCTGTTTCATACTCCTGTATTTTGCAAATGCTTCTCAAATATTTCAAACCAGACCTCTGCACTTACTACTGCATCTGTTTAGTATCACTGCTACTTACAGGTTATGCAAACTCAAAGTTAATAGACCTCTCCCATGCTGCGTTTTCCTTATCTTTAAAGTGGGAAGAACAATCCTATGTACCTCGCAGGGCTGCTATGAGGCTAAAATGGACTAATTAATGTAATCCTTGGCAGAATGTTTGGCTAATGTTAGCCATTTAAATTTTAAAAATTTTATATACTTAGCCTATCCTGCCTCATCCACTTAGCACACGCTTGTTCATCCTTAAAGTCTTGTGCAGGTATCACTTCTAGGAGGCTGTCTGACAACCTCCTCCCCCAGGCAGAGCCAGAGCTCACTCTATTATGTCCTTAATACACTTTATAACCTAACTCTACTACTGAGGTATTCCTGAACAAATATAGTTGTTGACATGATTCTCTCTTACACTCTAACGTAAACTTCTTGGGAGGAATAATTTTCTTCATTCATTTCTGTATTCCTAACACCTAGCATGTGGCCTGCCAAATTAAAAAAAAAATGCCTGTGAAACTTTGATGTGAATTATTATTAACCAATCTTGTATAGCTTTCTAGGCTAGAGCAGGAACAAATCTTACAAAATGTTATCAAAATCACAAAATTCTAGTTGAGTGTGGTGGTGCGAACCTGTTTTCCCAGTTACTGGGGAGGCTGAGGTGGGAGGACTGCCTAAGCCCAGGAGGTAGAGGTTGCAATGAACTAT